>NC_081566.1:51641726-51654175 GCF_022355385.1 Mustela nigripes
AGGTGGGTTAAGCCTCTGCCTTTGGCTCAGGTCATGATCTCAGGGTCCTGAGATAGAGCCCCACATGGGGCTCTCTGCTCAGCGGGTAGCCTGCTTCCTCCTCTCTCTCTGCCTGCTTCTCTGCCTCCGTGTGTCTCTCTCTCTGTCAAATAAATAAATAAAATCTTTAAAAAAGAAAAAAAAAAAAGGAAATAACACTGCTTAAAAAGATAAGACACATTCCCATTTTTTTAAATCTTTTTTTTGTGTATCTTGCTTTTGCTTACTGAACCATTTATGATTTTTGTTGATTATACAATAATTTGAAGCTTCTCACAAATACATTTTTTGTTACCATAACTCCAGCCTATAAAGGAGTCATTTACCTTGCTGGACACTTTGTTCGCCTTGGGTCTTCTGAGAGCGAGCTGGTGAAGCAGGAAAATGGGTTCAAGGACCCTGAGCTGAGGAAGCCCTGCACTGCAGGTGTGATCACGCTTTTTAGAACTTCATGAAGCTATTTGTTTGTCTTGGTCCTTCTGGGCTGCTATAACAAAATTACCATACTCTGGGCATTTATCAACAACAGATATTTGTCCTCACGGTTCTGGAGCCTAGGACATCCAAGATCAAGGCACTGGGATTCTTGGGTCTGATGAGAGCCCCACATTCTGGTTCATAGATGTTGCCTTCTTATTGTGTCCTCACGTGGAGGAAGAGGCCTAGCTGTCCTCTGCCTTTTGAATGAGGGCACTAATCCCATTCTGAGGGCTGCACCTCATGACCTAATCACCCCTCAAATGCCATCCCTGAAAACACCATCTCTTGGGAGATCAAGTTTTTAACATATTAACTTGGAGACAGGGAGGACACAAGCAGTCAGTCTATCACATTTTATTTTATTTTACTTTGTTTTATTTTATTTATTTTTAAAGATTTTATTTATTTATTTGACAGAGAGAGAGATCGCGAGAGCAGGAACCCAAGCAGGGTGAGTGGGAGAGGGAGAAGCAGGCTTCCTGACAAGTAGGGAGCCCTATACAGGGCTCCATCCCAGGATTCTGGGATCATGACCTGAGCTGAAGACAGACGCTTAATGACTGAGTTACCCAGACACCCCCATCTGTCACATCTTTATAAAAACAAAAAGCTTTATGAGAAGAGGGAGGTAAATAGCTCTGCTAAATTCCTTTCTGTTAACTCTTTACCTGAAGAAGTGTAATACTATTATATCTCCATGTTATACAACATGAAAATAAAACAGAAATATAAGCTTTGCCTTCAAAAACTCACAATCTACTTTAAAACTCCCTGAAACCTTAGAAAATGATTATTACACACACACAACATGAATAAATGTAAAGGCTAGGATATTTAAGGAAAAAGAATCTTGGGCAAAATTTTTATGCTTGAGATCCAATTGCTAAGCTTGACCTAAATGAACTTAATTATTCTTATGGGTCACTCTCAACTAATTCCAATCTTTTAGGCTAGTAAGACTACTTTCTGCAGAGAAAATAACTTTATCTTTCTTAGCAACACAATTACATTATTATGTTTTTTTAGAAATAGTTCATTAAGAAGGAGACAAAGACAAATATCACTGATTTGAAACTGTTAGTTCAGAATCACATGGTATGAAATTGAAAACATGCATCGACTGAAGATTATAAATACGCTAACTACTAAGTGGAAAATATTATTTGCCCTTAAAATAGTAGTTTCTGCTCACTTAATAGGGCATTAGTAAATAAAGTCACAGCCATCCATGATGCTGTGTTACTGGTTGTGTGTTATGTGTGTCTATCTGATGTGGAGACTAGCTGATGTCTTCACGAAAAATTACGGAAGGGAAAGCAACATGAGCCGCAGTTTAGAGAAGAAGCAGAGAGGAAAGCAAGACTCTGGGTCAGAAAAATCTGGTCAGTATTCAGAGCTTCACATCTTCTGGCTGTGGAACGTCCATCAAGGTTCTCAACTGCCCCAAATCTCAGATTTCTTCTCCTTCCTTTCTTTCCTTCTCTCTTTCCTCCCTTCCTTCCTTCCTTCCTTTCTTCCCCTTCCCGTCTTCCTTCCTTCCTTCCCTCTCTCTTTTCTTTTCTTTCTTTCTTTCTCTTTCCTTTCCTCCATCCCTCCTTCCATTCCTCCATTCTTTTGTCTTCTCTCTCTCTCTTATTCCCTCCCTTCTCTATTCATTCCCTCCCTCCTTTCTTCTTTCTTTCTTTCTTTCTTTCTTTTTTTTCTCTTTTCTTTCTGTCAATTCCTTATCGGTAGAATGGGACAACTCTTCTGAATGACATTTGACTTTTGGTGAGAAGGAAGCAACAAATAGAGCACACGGCATAATGTCCGGGGATGTAGGCACTTGGGTTTAGTTCCCCTTCCTGACTTAATATTGGTGAATTTTGCCTTGTGGAATTTAACAAAGCAATATGCATATACTTGTCTATAGAGCTCAAGAATTTTTACTAATTTCTCATTATTTTTATATAGAATGGGATGTTTAGAATCGGACAGAAAACAAAAAACATTTAACTTTTTTTTTTTCAATTAAGAGAGTACCTGTCTAAGAGAAATAAAAATCCAGATCCAGTTAAGGATTATATATTATTATACACAAAGATTTATTCTGGTCCTTCACTCTTCCATATCCATCTCAATGCAAATACATTATTTTCTAACACATGTACTATGTTTCTACAAATAGTGACCTCTTCATCCATTTTTTGATTGTTTTGAGTTTATTATACTATGAATATTGACAAAAATCCCAAATGTATTTATTCTCAATAGTTATAGCAACAGTTAACATATTAAAGTTTTTACTATATATCAGGATTCCCATGTCCTAATCCTTGGCATTGGTAAATATGTTAAATACACAGCAATTGGGTATTAAAGTTGCAGATGGCATTAAGGTTGCTAATCAGCTGACCTTAAAATTAGGAGATTATTTTGGACTCCACTGTGGGCCCCATGTAATGACAAGGGTCCTTTAAATGTGAAGAGGAGTGACAGAAGAGTCAGCATTGCAGTAATTTGATGTGAGAGAGACAAGACCAACCACTAGGGCTTTGAAGTTGAAAAGGGGCAGGAGCTGAAGAAGCCAGCATCCTCTAGAAGATAGAATGAGGCAAGGAAACAGAATCTTCAGAAGGTCTCCAGCAAGGTACACAGCCCTGCTGTCACCTTGATTTTAGCTTAATGAGGCATTTTTGACTTCTGAACTACAGAACTGCAGAATAATAAATTTGTGTTGTCTAAAGCCATTAAGTTTGTGGTAATTTGTTATAGTAGCAATAGGACTATATAATATGCAAACACTCTTCTGAAATATTTTATATGTATTAAGTCATCATATTCTGAAAGTAATCTTATAAACCAGGTGCCTGGGTGGCTCAGTCAATTAAGTGTCCGACTCTTGATATCAGCTCAGGTCATGATCTCAGGGTCATGAGATCAAGCCCCAGGTTGAGCTCCACATTGGGCATGGAGCCTGCTTAAGATTAAGATTCTCTCTCTTCCTCTTGCTCTACCCCTCTGCTCCCCACTCTCTCTCTAAATGAAAAAAAAAAAAAAGAAAAGAAAAGAAAAGAAAAAATAACCTAGGTCTTAGTATTATTCTTTTCCTTTTATGGTTAAGAAAAAAATTTAAAAAGAGCCGAATGCATAAAGAAGTCAAGTAATATGCCAAAGTTAGAAAGTATTTGATCCTAAGGGATTGATCTTCTGGTTCCAAAACCTCCATTCTTAAAACAGTACAATACGCTGCCTCTCTTGACTAAAATACATTTTTAGGTGGTTCATGAGGCCCCTGATGCTTTTCCATCGATGTCAGTGATCTAGAAAGTGTTATCTGCCTATCATTAAAAGAAATAATTTTTACCTTACCTTAAACTTTTTTTATGGTTCAAGCACATCATAGGCATATTAAGATGGGTTAATGTAAAATTATTTCAGAATAAATTAATCTCTCAGTCAAATGGCAATATAGTATCCATAGTTGGTGAGAAGCAGATTTATGGGGAAAGAATGGGTCCCACGAGCTCTTCTCCTTTACCTTGTTTCCGTCTCTCTTTCTGGTTCTCTGGCTCTCTCTGGCTCTCTCTCTTTCTCTCACGCACATAATATACATTTCCCCCAAGAGTAATTAACATATAAATGCAACAAAGCCGCTGCCCTCACCAGGGGAAGAGGCCAAGGAAATTATTTTGTAATAAGGCAGGGGGAAGGGTGAGTTCGACTTGACAAGAGCTTGTGTGTCTGAGATGGTTGACCTTGAAGCTTTCCTACTGGACTTCTTAACACCCTGTCAATCCTCACCTGTTGCTTGGGTTGGGTCTGCACTTGTCATCTGACATCTGAGTGTTTCTATTTCACCACATTGTGAACAATCTAGATAAACATAGGTGAAACAAACAAAATCCCAAACACTTATAAGAGTCTTTCAAACATTTTCATGAGAGACATTGTACTAAAAAACGTTTTAAAAGAGAGAGAAAAGGAGATACCATCTATTTTGTGCTACTCTCCCCCTTTTAATAACCTTTGACCTCTCTACTCTTGAGTTTACAATGCCATTGGCCATCTTCATGGAAAAATGAACCTTTTTTTTTCTAACATATCACAATTGTTTTAAGTTAAAAAATAAAGAGTAAATAAGAATTAAAAATAAATAATATCTAAAAATATTTAAATTTTTAAAAATTATTTTCTTTATATATGTGTATATACTTTAGTGGAATATGACAGAAAACATGTATTTGGCAACTGTGCTGAAATGAAATAAATAGGAAATGGCGAACTGTACCAAAAATTAGTTTAAAATTCTGTACCAGGCTTTTAGATCCCCAAGTGATGGCAGAAATAGCCTGTGACTAGGGAGCACGCCCACTTACTGTGACAACACTGTCCTGAATGGAAACCAGAGCACTTTGTTGAAGAACTAAAATACCACTATCCCTCACTGGACAAAGACAACACACTTTTTACCTGTAAGAGTATTTTATTAGAATCATTTCTCTGCACTACAAGTCAGTGACAGGTGTTAACCAAGTCAGTTGGCAAACATTATTATGTTTTTTAGATAGGATGCTTCTAAATGACAGTTTCATAATAACCTAAAAGAGCACATAATACACAGGCAAGCCCTATGCTAAATTATTAAGTAATAAAATGTTGCATGATTTTAATATTCCCTGGACTACCTGTTATGCCCAGGTTTTCACATCTGAGAGACCACCAAGGAGCCAAACACCGATGCAATCACATGAAGGTTTATTTGACGAGCTTAAGCTTGGGCCCAAGTATACCGACACAGCAGAGTAGGGACTTGGACCCTGAACCAGATTACAGTCTGAGTTTTTAAAGGCAGAGTAGGGGTGGACTCCGGGGTGGGTGAGGACAAAGGGGATTATGGATGATGTAAGTCTCTAAGGAATCAAGGTCTCCAAGACCTTGAAGGGCTAGCTATTGTTGGAAGAAAGGTTATTCATTACCAATAATAAAAATCTTCTTGTGAGACCCTTTGGATGTATATCAGTGGGCCATATACTTGGGAACGATTCTCGACACTGTCTTGGAGGTTTAGAGATAAAGGAATTGTTAAAGTAGACTTACAGGATCCTGGTCGGACCTGTTGGGGTAGGGCGTTTGTCAGGCTAGGATTGTCCTTAGTAAAACCTCAAGGTGAGGGCAGTTAAGTCCCCAGGGGAGAGCCACTCTGTCTGTTTCAAAGGCTTGTCAGTAGGTAAGGAATTTTAATGATTTCCTTCAGCCTGTATCCTACATCACATAAACCTGAACTGGGATGGCCTTAATTTTCTCGGCCTCCATATTTCCCCCTGAACAATTTTGACCCTTAAATCTTTAAGGTAGTTGAAGGTGGAAGGTCTCATCTTCTGTAACTTCTTCCTGCTGAATAGGGGCATAGAGTTGTCCCTACCTACTCGGGTCAACGCTGGTCAGTTGGAGTTATGAAAGACAGAGGCAGCGGAGTCCAGGGCAGACTGCCCAGGTGATCTTCCCAAGTGGAAAGGATCATCTGTGGAAGTTATGACAGTGAAGGAGTTGAAGTCAGGTGAGGAGACATGGGAGAAAATAGCAAAACATAATTAGTGTTACAAAAAGAAAATGAAGCTCAAATAAGGTGTTTTTTGTTTTTTGGGTTTTTTGTTTGTTTGTTTTTTGTTTTTTGTTTTTTGCTATTTGACAAAAAAAAAAAAAAAAACCTTTTCCAGTCCAGGAGTTTAAATCAATCATTAAAGGAGAGAGGGACTGTTTAAAGTGCTAACCTAAGTAAGTCAGAACCCAAGAAATATTTTGTGATAATCTGGAACATCAAGATGGCTGCACTTATATCAGGGCTAGACTCAAGGTGGGTACAGCCTTGTTTTTCTTGGCCTCCACACTACCCATCCTTTTTTGTAGATTCTCCCCCAAACTACACTTTTTCCCCCATTCATGCACACATGTACATATACATGTTCACATACACACTCCTGAAAGATGTCGATTTCAAATACTTTTTCAACTTCCTGCCAATGGAAAATTGCTCTCAGGGGAAAACTAAACTCTAAATAACCAATCAGACTGTGTAAGTTATAACACTTACAATATCATAGAGTTGTTACTTCTAGTGGTGTTTGTATTTTGCCCTTAAAAAAGGGGGAAAGTGCAAGGGGAGGTCCCAAATGAATAAATGTGTATTGGTGAAATCTCATAAAGCAAATTGCAGGTGAGATTCCTTTTTTGTGTAAGGGCTTCCTTCCCTGCGACTCTGAAATCACACAATTTAAAGTGACCATCTGTTTTTAAAGCATTCCTAGCTAAACTGTATGCATAATATGGGCTCTCTTGTTAAGCACAAGACTCCAAAATTGTAGATCCTGAGTAGGACTGAGTATCTATAGACAGTTTAAAATACACCACATATAACTTGATCAGCAATGCATTATAAAGACACTTCAAAGTAAACAGAAATCACCCATAAGGCAGGTATGAGGGATCATTTAATTGGCAGTAAGTTTAACAAGGGTCAGTCCCAGGCAGCGAAGACCTCTTGATTGGACCACATAGCAATACACAAAAATAGATAAAAGTAACAATACAAAACTCAACCATATATAGAGCACATAGTATAATTTTATGTGCATTTATATTAAAAAAAAAATTCTGGGGCACCTAGGTGGCTCAGTGGGTTAAAGCCTCTGCCTTTGGCTCAGGTTATGATCCCAGGGTCCTGGGATGGAGCCCCACAATGGGTTCTCTGCTCGGCAGGGACCCTGCTTCCCTCTCTCTCTTTGTCTGCCTCTCTGCCTACTTGTGATCTCTGTTTGTCAAATAAATAAAATCTTTAAAAAAAAAGAACATAATTTCTTAATGCAGAAAATACGACCCCTCACTTTATTGTAAAAGGTGGGAAGACATATCAACCTTATATACTTTAGCAATGTGTGTTTTTACTTATACTTTGAGACCAGGATTAAAAAGTAGCTTGCATATGTATTTCAAAGTATATTTTGTTTTCATTTTAATCAGCAATTCTCGTTTTTAAGTCATGAGATGAGGGGTCTGTATTAATTGGATAGAGTATGACAGGAGAAAATACAGAAATAGTATGTTTTTTAAACATGTTTTAAAAAGAATTAACTAAATCCTTTTCGACTATAACTTGGTTTCTTTAAGGCTTCATTTATTTCAGGCTAAGGTTTTATGAGCATCTACCAATTTATACTTATCTTCGTGAGAATAGAAATTGATTTTCTACTATAGGTGTTGCTTACTCTAGGGAAAAGACACATTCTAGAAAGAGAGTTGCTGGAAATGGTTTTTTGTAATACTTGCATTTTATTTTCCCCTTGACATTCATTATAAACTTGAGGACTGGATGACAAAATATTACCACAAGAAAAAGTCAACTCAAACTTAGTCTTTAGAAAGAATATTTTTTTCTAAGAAAAAAATACTAACTTTAATGTATAATTGCACATTAGAATTTGGGATATATTAATTTTCACCTGCTGCCTTTAAGGTGACAAAATGGGGGTTAGAATAAAGAAAAGGGACTACTAGTTGTTGAGTTCCTCTATGCCAAGTGTCATTACATACCTCAAAATGCATGTAAGTTTTCTGCAGATTGAGATCTTGGACTAATTGCATCATAATCAGATGAAATGTTATGTTTCAAGGCTGACTGTAAGCCTACAAAATTAGAATCAAAGTCTTTGGGGGATGGGGCTGGGAAATCCGCATTTTTAATGAGCAGATCTGGTATTTGTTAAGCAGTCTTAAGTTTGAGAAGCACTGATCTATGTTGGGGAGGTTCCCCCCTTTCTAGGGAAAAATTTTCAGAAACTAAGTTATTGGAAAAGACCCTGTTTACATAATTTAAGGTCTTAATTTTTAATTTCTTGACTTCTTGCATGTGAAAAATTTCTGGGGGCACCTGGGTGGCTCAGTCATTAGATGTCTGCCTTCGGGTCAGGTCATGATCCCAAGGTCCTGGGATCGAGCCCTGAATATGGCTCCCTGCTGGGCGGGAAGCCTGCTTCTCCCTCTCCCACCGCTCCTGCTTGTGTTCCCTCTCTCACTGTGTCTCGCTCTGTCAAATAAATAAATAAAATCTTAAAAAAAAAAAAAGTGAATGAATTTCTGTTCTTGAATTGTAACCACAGAGCTCGGATCTGGTAGGGAGGGTATATGACTACAACTGGCTGAGATGTTATCTCGTTAACTCCTAACTCAGGGAAAAGAATTGCTCTTTTTGGGGGGAGCAGAACAAAGCTAGAATGCTGAGATCTGCCTAACTGGATTTCCCCATTTTTTTTTTCAGATGAATGGATCTTCCTGGGGTGAAACCCGAAAGCAGACCACAAAAATGATTCTGAAAGGTAGCTAAATCTAAACACTTTGATAAGCCATCAAAGGCTGATGATATTGTCTTTTACTAACATTCAGCAGAACACATATTGCTACATACTAGGAACTGATCGTTCAAAAGCCAATTGATGTCACAGACAGTGCTAAAGTGTTTCATGAATTTGAAATGACAACAGATGCTTTGAAAAAGGCAAACCGGCTGGATTTTGACTGAACATGCTAATTTTCAAAAGAATATTTCCTAAGCTCGATTTTATACAGTATAACCTGTTAAGACTATTTGGGAATCACAGGGGCTGGTGATAAAATAATATTGAGCTCAATTATCCATTATCAGAGGAAAAGAGAGCATCATCCTCTTTGTCCCTTTGCAGGTTGATTTGAATACACAAGACCACAGGGGGCAGTGAGACAACTCAGAGGACAAGTGGCTGTGGCTCAGGGACCGATCAGAGTGCGAAAGTGACAGAATTTGGGGAAATGTCCCTGCTAATTTGGTTCTGCGTTGAGATTCAAGCTTTAATTTCTACCACTTGAGAAAAGAGAGTTAAACAAACAGCCTCTGTCCTTAAGGCAAGATTAAATTGAATCCTTTATCATGGGGATCCATAGAAGATGAGAGTAAGAATTCTCATCAGTCAGTTAACTTTAGAAAATATTGAAGTGTAGGATCTCATGGTAGAGAAATGTTTCCTTGTAGCCAAGTTGCCCTCGGCTGCTCAAAGTAGAGATTCAGGACTTTTTGGATTGATTTCAAATGGATGGTACTACTTGACCTCCCTCTGCTCCAGCATTTTAGAATTTCTTCTGATTAAATCACCAGTGAGAGGATGGCCTCGTTGTACCAACAACAGTGATAGGAGTGTCGGCGACCAAATGTTTCCTCCTGTTGCCTGATATCTCCTCTGTTGGATCTAATCCTTTTGGCTCTTCCTCTGGTACAAATTTTGCTTATGCTTTAACATTCTTCACAACAGGGATTGCAATGACTCAAATGAGACATGCAGCTCAAAAATAGCTTTAAGGGGGGCGCCTGGGTGGCTCAGTGGGTTAATGCTGCTGCCTTCGGCTCAGGTCATGATCTCAGGGTCCTGGGATTGAGTCCCACATCGGGCTCTCTGCTCAGCAGGGAGCCTGCTTCCTCATCTCTCTCTCTCTACCTGCCTCTCTGCCTACTTGTGATCTCTCTCTGTCAAATAAATAAATAAAAATCTTTAAAAAAAAATATCTTTAAGGGTAGTTTTGCCAGAAAACTTGGTAATAGAGATAAATAATACTTGTAATATTTTATAAAAAATCAAAATAATACCAAAAAATTCCCGAGGAATAAAATATCAAGATTTTAAAGAGAGTCTATTGTAGTTTGTTTTTCTGAGCCCAAATTACTGGGCAGTAGGCATCATCCATTTCCATTCCTCCTGGCCCCAGAGCCATTGCATTTCTTTGTCTCCCCAGACCTGCCACCAGGTAGATTTGCAAGAGTTGACAGTGACCTGCAAACAGAGGGGGCAAACATAGGGTTTATATATGTTTTTTCATTGTAGGGCTTTATTGTTTACCACTTGGTTGCAAACATGAGAGATTACTGGGTAAGTGAGTGTAGGGCTGCACTTTTTTTCTGTTTTTCTATTTGTCTCCGACATGACACTGTTAGTGTCTTAAATTATTTAATATACAGCTAATGTATAGCCATTAGCCACATCTGATGTTAGAATGAAGGTACTTGAAATTTCAAAGAATTCTCCTGTTTATGTTTTTAACAAGTCATAGTCTTGCAGTTGAATTGATTCCCCACTATTTAATTTGTATTATGTTCTTTGAAATAGGATTAAACACCCTTCTCACAAATCCAAAATCTGGATTTTGTGTTTTAAACTTAGGAATATTATATCCTGATTGACAAGCAGTCCAAAAGGTTGAAAGAACTAAAGAATTTCATCCCTACTCTGGGCCAAAAGATCCAGCTTAGAAAGCTGCCTGTAGAGGAGCTTAAGAGAGATTTACTGGAAACATTTTTTTTTTTGGCTTTTAAAGCTCTTTTTAATGGGTAACCTAAATGCCATTTTAGTATAGAGTCTGTAGACTTCTAACGGCCGTACCAGAAGTGCCCCTTCTAATTGGCTGCTTAGATGCTAAGGTCACACATATCAATCAAGACAGCAGACATTTTGGAAATGTATCGGTGGGGAAAGTTAAGACTGAAAGAATCATTAAATACTTTTCATAGTTTTCTTTCTAAAAAATAGTAGAAATCTAATCTCAGAGTTCTCATATACCTGTTATTTTTCTGATTAATTTTAAAGATTTAACTCCTTTCCTATAAAGTTTTCTCAATTCAAGAAAGGTAATAACAAGTGCTCCTTGCCTCCACTTTAATGTGAATTTTGTTTAATTTGAAAGGTGTTATAATTAAATATTAAAAACATCTCATCCAATGTGACTATCTGAGAATGCCTACTTCCTTTGGGGAGCAGATGGAAAGCTAATGCAACTTTAGATGGCAGCCATATCAATCCTTTACAGGTGACTAAAATTTTGAAGATGAGAAAACTCCTAGATCTCGAGAGTTTCGAGGATTTCTTCCGCCTCCTCCTCCTCCCCGCTTTCCTCTCTTCCCCCTCTTCTTTTTTCTGTTTTGATTTGTTGCCATTTGTTTTTAATTGGGATTGACCTGAAGATATATGTCTTAAGTCAACGTAACAGGAATGTAAGTACCTTAGTGTGAATGAAGAAAACCCATTGGCTGTTTGCCAACAATAGAAGAGAGGAAGCCAAAGCCAAAGGTGGCGGAGATGTGCAGTAAAGTCACGAGGTTGAAATGTGATTGTGGGCAATCCCTTCCTTGTTTGAATCATGTGAATGAAGACTTCCAAGTTAAACCCCAAGGTTTATTCTGAGGAATGAAGGGTTAGCTTGAAAGGCATGATATGGAAATTGAGAACAAGGGAGTTTCCGACAATTTAAAGGAACACTTTCCTGATAAGGTCTTTGCATACCTCCCACTCCGTTATATCATATACACAATTAACTGCCTAAATCTCTTTAAGCAGTATTCCGTTTTTTTCCCTCCTCAAGAAGTTGCGTAGACAATAAGTAGAACAGATTGGACCAGTCTAGCAGGCATCAGGTGAAAAAAGCAAAATTATTTTTACCCTTCTTTGCTGACATTCCATGTCATGCTCTGGAAGCCATTCTGATTTTTTGTGAAGTTGCAGGTGTTGTTTCCTGTAAAATATAAAACATATACATATTTTCAGAGAGTTTAGTAGGTTCATGTTTCTTATTTTTTCTCAGCAAATAAGAAAGATAGGTAGACAAGAAAATTCCATAATGACCAAAAGCAAAAGGAGAGAAAAAGTAAGATAAAGAGGAGTAAGAGAGACTATATGAAGAAGAGAGCTGACAGGACAGCTCCTCTAACCTATAAATCTTTTATTTTTTTCCGTATACACCTTGGTATTGAAAATGAACAGCATGAACCTGTGTTAACCCAAAACAGCATGGGATGTGAAACCAGAGGGAGAATTTGAAAATATGTCTTCTTAAAAAGGATTCCTGGGGCACCTGGGTGGCTCAGTGGGTTAAAGCCT
>NC_081566.1:51954185-52031048 GCF_022355385.1 Mustela nigripes
AGAATTGTTTGTGTGGAAATCCCCCACACATGTATTTGGTGACCAGAAGTGTTAGAAATGAAGTGTTTTGCATGAGTAGTAAAGGCTCACAGGACCAAATAAATCGAGTCTGGGGGGTAAGGGCCCTTCACCTTGCAAGGAAATAGGAGTCGCCTTAGGCTCAAGATCTTTCAATGTAATGAAGCAAAAGCCAATGAACAGGGGTAGAGATGGGGAGGGGGGGGAATGATCAGGAAACTCTTTCCTGTTAAAGACCTTTCACAGGAAGAAAGTCCCATTCCCATGGTCCAGGAGTATAAGATTAGTGTAAGACTGAGGATAAACCAAGGCAAACAAGAATCCCTTGTGTTTACCACAAGCCCATTAGGAGTGATAACCAACACCAATCCACTGTTGGGAAAGGGACAAGAAAGAGAATGGACAGAGGCTCCCTCTTAAATTCAGGCATGCAGGGATTGCTGAAAGTCAGAGGTAGAGAAAACCTAAGGAACAAACTGGTGGCCCGGGTCATATGGTGGTCTGAGTCAAGAGCTAGTGAAATATCCAGGAGCAGACAAATATTGTAGAAAGCTGTACCCTGTAGGCATTGTGCACTGGAGGAAATGCACTGGCCAAGAGGGGGAAAAGAAGGTGGGCTTTCTGGGAACCTGCTCCTTTATATTGCAATGTCTCTCTAATGCCCACTATTAACAAAATTTAGTTTTATGCCAGCTGGCAAAGGGTGGGGGGAATATATATATATATTCCAGATCTGTTTTTGTGAATGAGATAATGAAGCATAAATTTGGGGCTACAAATTAGTAACTGAAACACATGGTATGTCTTTTACATCTCTTTATTTTTATTTTACTTATATGTTTTTATTTGAGTGGACTTCTTATAGACAGCATACACTTGGGTCTTGATTTTTAAAAATAGAATATAGGGTGCCTGGGTGGCTCAGTGGGTTAAAGCTTCTACCCTCGGCTCAGGTCGTGATTCCAGGGTCATGGGATCGATTCCCACATCGGGTTCTGTGCTCAGCAGGGAGCCTGCTACCCTTCCAATCTCTCTGCCTGCCTCTCTGCCTACCTGTGGTCTCTGTTGGTCAAATAGATAAATGAAATCTTTAAAAAAATAAAAATAGAATCTGATAATCTCTGTCTATAATTGAGTTATTAGACTATTTATATTTAATGCAATTATTGGCATGGTTAGACTCAACCATACGATTTTGCTTGCTGTTTTCCAGAAAATTATTTTTTGTTGTTTAGTTGTCGTTTTGTTATTATTGCTGTTTTTCCATTTCCCCCTTTCCTGCCTTTTACTGGATTAAATGTCAACTTATATGTCAATTAAAGAATATGAATTGGGTGACTACTGCAGTATTCTATAACAATTCAACCAAAATGATTGTGGTGTTCTCATACTTTGCCTTCCTAAAAATGAAAAATCATGGAACTAGAGAACTGTTTCTATTCTGTATTAAGAATCATATTCCAAAGAAATGGTCAAACAAATGTTTGTATCAGTAAACTGCCTATCACTTTGGCTCATCTAGATATATTTCTTGTGATGAAGATTTGGGGCTGACTGGTATTCAGTGTTTTGAAAAACACTTAGGACTCATTTTCTCCAGGGAATGAAGATTATATTTCTGGTATTCTGGAAGCTCTATCTAACAGCACTGGCATAATTTGGGGAAAAGAAGAAACACAACACCCAATGACTCAATTTACAGGTAATCAATTATAGCTATTACTCTATTCACACCATGTAGCCCATGCTTACCACTTGGGTATTTTTTAGACAACAAAAGAGAATTAACATCAACATATAAAGGAGATGTGAACACCAGAGATCTGCACTCAGTGTGACCATAAATCAAAATGATATGTTGCTAAAACAGCTGTATATAATGGATTGTCCTTATATACAATGAGTATAATGGAAAACAGGTTATGGCCACCTGCCCAGAAGTTAGCTATGTCTGGAAATCAGCTTGGGAAGGCAAAAAAAAATTTCTGAAGAGTTAACTCTGATGGAACAGTAATGACTCTGATGGAACATCATTCCCTATTATAATGCTGGTAATGAGCTTATTATCCCCTCACTCAGGACAAATGGTTAGATAATTTAGTCACTATTGAATCCTTGGTCTTTAAAAGTCAGTAGCCAGATTTGGTAGACATCAAGGTAAAGAAATGAGCTTGTATGTAAACTATGATGATGACTAAATATGACAGGATGTATGGCTGGATGGCAAAGCCTTTAATAATGTTCTCTAATGAACCAACTGCCAGAGATAAAAAGAGAATGTATCATCCCTATGTTGTAAGCTGTTGGGGTTGAACAGATAAGAAATAAGATGTCATCCCTATGAAAGTAGATGGACAGTATCAATTACAGAGGAAATGTTTCGATATTTTGTGCTTTAGTAAGAACAAACCAAATCATGTGGCATAATATTACAATTTGAACACATGAAGAATTGTTCTGATTAATTCCCATTTCTTTCAAACCTGGTGATGATGGCATGGGATTTGGATTTATAGTTTTCAAAGAACTTTATATAATGATTTATTAACTTTTAATGAGAATTCAATATATATTGACTAATGGTTATGAGAAGCTTTTACTCTTTAATAATGTAAGATTTTTAAAAGTACTCTACTAAATATATTAATCAATATTATCATCAGAGAACTTGCTCCAAAATAGAAATGGTAGTGTAGCCAAAGTCATCTGTTTTAATTCTTCCTACACTTTACAGAACTGTTGGTACACAATTTTTTATAAAGAAGAATCACATATTTATATCTGGTTGTATGTAGGTTTCAAACTTTATGAGAAGTCTCATATTTCAATTTCAGTAACTAACCCATATTTCTGATTTAAGGTTGCATGACATCAGGGGTAAATGGGAAGGACAATCCAAGCTCTGGGTTCCAACCACCCATTTTCCTCTGGATAAGGTAAAAGAAAATCATTATATTGTTGACTTCCTGCTTCTGGTGACAATTTGGGAAGATAGTCCTGCCTAAAAATTTGATAGCAGGGAAAAAAGAAACAAAACAAAATTAAACTAAACTACTCTCAAATCTTCTGCAGTTATTTGTCTAAAGGTGAAGATTGCTCTGTTCTTTGGAAAGTTACAATAATGGCCTGATCTACTAAGCATCAGTAGGCACTGGACATGGCCTATGTTAAGAAACTTTCTCTGTGAAAGGTTAGATAGCAAATATCATAGTTTCAAAGGCCACGTGGTCTCTGTCAAGACTACTCACCTCTGCCATTGTGGTGTGAAAATAGCTATAGACCTGGCTGTGTCTCCATAAAACTATGTTTCCATAAAATCTTATTTACAAAGACAGATAATGAGTCAGATTTGACCTTTGAGCCACAGTTTACCAATGACTGGTTGAGAAATAAGAAGATAAAGGAGAATTGAGACAGTTCTGCCTAGTAATTGTGGAATCTTCCATTGCAGATCCAGGAAATTTTAGTAGATTATATTATCACTGTTAGGAGTATTATCCCTGAGAACATCTTGTTTTATCTTAGGAAGGGAGTGTGTGTGTGTGTGTGTGTGTGCACATGCGCGTGCGCACGCGTGTATCGTATGAGAGAAAGAGAGGGGACGAGGGGGATGGAAAGATATTAATTAAAGAGTGTTAAATAAAGGTACCCTTTAGAGAGGTGTGAGCAGATTTCAGGGATCCGGGAAATGGTGGTAAAATACACAAGGAGTAGGAACAACAGGAACCACTTTACCTGTTTTAAGGGAAGACATGATTTACAAGGGTCCTCATCAGAGCTAGACCTCTGAAGGAGGGATAACTTACATGAAGTGTGACCATCTAAGATGCAAACACTTTCAGAACTGTGGAGAAACAGGGAAAAATAAATCCCGTGGCCACGGTTTCTGAACTGTGTCCTGAATCTCTTGAATCTCTTGCTAGCACCTCCCATTGGCTAACACAAATTGCAAGTCAGAGGAAAGGGAGCCCATGTGATGTAGTCCCACATTTAAGTGTCACATAGCACATAGGAAAAAAGAAAAAGGAAAAAAAAAACAAGGAGTGTGAAAGGGCTTAGCATTATTTCCAGGAGTTACCGCAGATGACAAGGTATTGCAGGATCCACAAGGAAACATTATTTTTGACAATGTATTTGACAACATATTTAATTGCATCTAAAAATGCAATAAACTGCAATTACTAAAGTATACAACTTACTAAGTTGGCGCCGGACATGTACATCCAGAAAATCATCACCCCAATCAAAATAATGAACATAACTATCACTCAGAAAGTTGCCTTGAACCCCTTGGTAATTCCCCCCACCAAATACCTTTCCATTTCTCATGCCCAGACACTGATCTGACCGCTTTCTATGACTAAAGACTGGTTTATATATTCTAGAATTTTACATAAATGTAATCACACAGTACTTACAGTTATATTAACATTCATTTAATTATTTTTACACTCATCTAGGTTTTTATGTGTTGTTCTTCACTCCTTTTTATGGTTGAGAAGCCTTTCACTATAAGGAATGGAATTTGTTTAGCCTTTCACCTGATGATCAATAGCTGGATTGTTTCTACCTTTGGCTGTTACAAATAAAGTTGATATAAATATTTGTGTCACAGTTTTTATAAGAACATGTAAATCGTGAGTGGAATGGTGGTCCCCAAAATATATGCCCAAATCCTAGTTCCTGAAACTGTAAATGTGAATTTATTTGAAATAGGATTTATACAGATGTAATTAAGTTAGAGAATCCGGAAATGAAATCATCCTGGATTTAGAGTGGGCCATAAATCCAATGACTGGGATCCTTATAAAATAGATGAATGGGAGACCTGACACACAAAGACACCTTGCATTCCTGGGGAAAACCCCACCTCATTGTGCATATATTACTCTTTTTTTCTTTTTTTTTTTTTTAATATTTTATTTATTTATTTGACAGAGAGAGAGAGATCACAAGTAGAGAGGCAGGCAGAGGGTAGGGGGAAGCAGGCTCCACACCAGCAGAGAGCCTGACGCACGGCTGATTCCAGGACCCCAAGATCACACACCCGGAGCCAAAGGTAGAAGCCCAGCCCACTTAGCTACCAGGTGCCTAGGGTTTTAGCATTTTAGCATATGAATTTGGTAGGTGACACAAACACTCAGTCCATTGCATATGATTCATCTTTCATCTTTCTCTCATTCTTTTACTTTTAACTTATTTGAGAACTTATACTTTAAAAGCTTCTCCTTAAGGTGGTCTATAGTTAGGTTTTGCTTTTTTTTTTCTCCTAAAGATTTTATTTATTTATTTATTTGACAGAGAGAGAGGGAGAGATCACAAGTAGGCAGAGAGGCAGGCAGAGAGATGGGGGAAGCAGGCTCCCTGCCGAGCAGAGAGCAGAGAGCCCCATGCAGGGCTTGGTCCCAGGACCCTGGGACTGTGACCTGAGCTGAAGGCAGAGGTTTAACCCACTGAGCCACCCAGGTGCCTGGTTTTGCTTTTTTATCCAGTCTGATGAACCTTGCCTTAATTGGTATGTTTAGACCATTTACATTTAATGTGATTGTTGATACAGTTTGGTTTAAATCTACCATCTTGCTAATTGTTTCCTATTTCTATCTTGCTTCACTCTTTTTATACCTTCTTTTGCATTAATTAAGTATATTTGTTATGATTCTGTTTCTCTTGTTGTCTTAGAAGAACAAACATCTCTCTGTTAAGGTAATATTTGAGCAGAGTTCTGAAGAAGTGAGCCCTTTTTCTACCTCAGGAAAAAACCTCATAAGCAGAGGGAAAAGCAAGGTGTAAAACCCTGAAGCTGGAGCATATTTGACATTTTGGAATATTAACAAGGTGACCATTGTACCGGGAATGGAGTAGAGAAGTAGGAATGAACACGGGAAGAAGATAGCAGGAGACTGAATGCTGATAGGTGGTGTATGAGATCATCTCAGGCCTTACTAGTTTTCTGGGAGTATTCATTGAACATTCTTTGCTTCAGGCAAAGGCCTTTGCTGTCATCCCCACCCCCAAATTAAACAAAACTTTCTCTGAATCACCACCACAATCTGCCCAAGGGAACCTCAGGACCAATCTGTTCATGCCAATTTTCCCATTTTATACTGTTGCGCACAAAAATTCAGCACTTAGGTTTTTCATTCTCCAGTCTTCACCCCCAGCACACAACCTTTCCAACTGAGCTTTGGAATTTATGGTCCCTCAAAAGGAAAATTCCCTTTACCTTCACTCTCTTTTCTAAATATTCCTGGCACAGGCTAAAAGCAGGCTCTCTCCTACGAACACTGGCTCTCTTGGTTCCTTCTCAACTGTAGGTTATTTTCTTTCCCATAATCCTCATACCATGGGCCTGGAGGGGAGACAGCGTCAGGACCAGACACCAGTTTTTCCAGATTATTGTCCTTACATCTTCCCCTTAAACTATAACTTCTTTGATGAGTTTGCTATCAGATTAGGAATGTGGTTTTTTTGGTGAGGTTGGATGGGATCCAGTGAACCTCTGAGTACTTTTCCTTTTGTTATGGTTTGCCTTTAGATATTGACAATTCTGTGGGAGGTCAGTCATCTCATGCCTATGGTTATAACCTTTGATACACAGAGTATACCACTCGAGACATACCCAAATAATGGGTGTATCTACACCCGGGGTGGGTCAAAAGACAACCGTAATAACAATGACCAACAGCAAACACTGGGCAAGTTATCTATCCTTGTGGCTCAGTTTATCTTTACGTGTTGGCTAGATATGGTCTTTTTTCATGTACATAAAGACATAACTGTAATAATTATCTTCCACCTCTCTTGAATTACCAGTTTTTGCTCTCTACTAAATGGTTTCCATCAGTTTATAATTATTTCTTTTGCCATCTTTAGAAAGCCTTCTTTTGACCTTACTTCCCCTGCTTGCTACTGTCCATTTCTTTACTTTTCTTTACAGCAAAACCCCACTAATCACGCTCTTTCTCCCACTGCTGCACTAGAACTATCCTTACTTAGGTGGTCACCAACTTCCTTCATGTTACTAAATCCAGTGGTCCATTCTCAGTTATTTTATTTGATCCATTATCTCACTGGACCTCCTAATCCCTTGGTTTTCCTCCATCTTGCCAAAACTCCTGTTTTTCTTGGCTGGATCTTCTTCCTCTCCCAGTCTCCCAAATTAGATAGTCAAGGGCTCTCTCTCTTGATCCCTATGCTTGTCTCATTCTACACTCTCCCCATTACAATCTTAGTCAGTTCCATTTCTCTACAGCCATATCACTATTGCTAATCCCCAAGTTTTATTTTGGCAAAGATTAAAAGTATTTTCAGTTTGAATCTCTCTTCCACACTTCCAGCTTTTAAAACTAATGTGTTTTGGGATTTGCTTTCCTTCAGTGCCCATGGTTCTTGGTCATGCAGCTTTGAAGAATGAAGAGGTAGACCAGACATAGAGTGGTTGGCAGCAAAGCCAAGTTTATTGGGAGACAGTACAAAGCTCCTGGAAGAGGGAGGGGCCCTGAGAGGGTTGCCACTTTGGTATTTAAATCTAGGTGTTTTATGGGTTTGTTGGCAGCGGCTTTAATCTGATTAACTTTCCACCTGCCTGGCACCCAGTCAGGTTTTGGCCATGTGCTCATCTACCAATCAGATTCATGTTCATGTGGGAAAGGGTGGCAGGCTCCTTCCACGTGGTGTCGAATAACAGGATGGGATGTATTTCCTTTTAAGGGTAGTGTTCTCTCAGGACAGGTCCCTTGCCCCTGCCTGCCTGGATAGTCTTCCAACTATCCTCCTACTGCCTACTCAACATCTCACTTGAATACACTGAATTCTTGAATACCTACTAAGGGATTCTGCACACAATCCCACTGTGGGGAAAGGCGGGGTTCACCTGCCACCATCAGGCAATTCTCTGGACACCAGTAGGGGAGGGGGCGCAGTTCTACAATTCAATTCTGACACTATCTGCTCGGACTCCATAGATTAATAAGAGTTCAGTCCTACAACAGTGTCCTCTACTTCAGATGCCAATCACAAGCATAGGTTTTTAACTGTGCTTCTGACTGACCGGCTATAGGTCAGAGGGTCCCCCGACTTACTCTTTGGACTTGAGACACCAGTTGCAAAGTAAGGTTGCTCTCTGTGCTTCTGACTGGTGGTCACAAATCACAGGTTCTTGCAAACCTCTCCTTGGCTTTGATTCATTTGTTAGAGCAGTTCACACAACTCAGGAAACCCATTTACTCCTAGATCATGGATGTATTACAAAAGGATATACCTCAGGAATATCAGGTGGAATATTCAGGTGGAAGAGATTTAAAGAGCAAGATATGGGAAAAGGCTACAGAGATTCCATGCTCTCTCAGAGAGTGCCAAAACCCCTGAATCTTCACATGTTCACCAACCTGGAAGCTGTCTCAGCCCTGTCTCTTCAGGGTTTTACAAAGGCTTCATTGATTAAATCATTGACCATTGGTAATTGATTCTTCCTGGAGGTGGGAGTTGTGGGTGGTGCGACTAAAAGTTCGAACCCACTAATCACAGGGTTGGGTCTTTGAGGAACCAGCCCCTAACCTTAGGTTATCTAAGTGCTTTCCAGAAGTCACTCATTATCATAACTTAAGAAATGCTTATTGTTCTCATCATTTAGGAATTTATAATGCTTTTAGGAGTTCTGTCCCAGAACAGAGGATGAAGGCCAAAAATCTATTTCTTATTATAAATCATACTAGCACAAACCTTAGTTTAACTCCACATTGCCTCTTGAATTCCTTAAAGGCAAAAATCTGTTAGTAAGTGATCTTTTTTATATTCTTCCAAGGTATGGGCCTAGAATTAAGCGGCCTTTTTGGGGCACCTAACTTCTATCTTGCAACTTTGAATGCAGAGTTTCAGATTCTGGTAGGAGCAGACATTACGGGTTAGAGCAAGGACAGCTAACACTGTTTAAAATATGAGCAAATCTTAATTTCCTGCTCTTTTAATTGGAACCGTTACTCATCTTCTCAGTATAAAGTGAAGGTTTAAGGTATACACTGCAAAGAGGTCCTGAAATTAAACTGCCTGCCTACAAATTCCTGCTATGCCACTTGCCGGCTATGTAATTTTAAGCAAGTTTCCTGATCATTTTAAGTCTCAGGTTTTTTAAAAATTTGTAAAATAGTGGTAATAATAGACGTGAAGAAAAAAAATGACAAGAAATATCTAAACCATCTAGCATGTGATAAATCCTTAATAAATCCTGTTAAAAACAAGACCATAGGCCCAAAATGATACCACTTAGGCCAAATCTAAGTGCCAGGTGGCACCTAACCTGACTGCAGTGTCAACCTCCCCCAGAAATGTAAGTTTTAACCAGTCATTCAGGAATTTTCTAACCGGTACCAATAAAATAATTTGTTACGTGGGCCTTCTCCATCCCTCAAAAAGACTCCTCAAAAAATTTTTAATCAAATTTGGATAAAGTCATATCATTGGTATATTTTTCAGCAGTGTTCTTAAAAAATTATGACAGGGGCACCTGGGTGGCTCAGTGGGTTAAAGCCTCTGCCTTCGGCTCAGGTCATGATTCCAGAGTCCTGGGATCGAGCCCCTCATCGGGCTCTCTGCTTAGCAGGGAGTCTGCTTCCCTTCCTCTCTCTCTGCCTGCCGCTCTGCTACTTGTGACCTGTCAAATAAATAAATAAAATCTTTAAAAAAAAATTACGACAATGAAAATAAAATCATAACATCAAGTAGGTCTTCTGTTTGAGTTCTTAATGTTAAAACTATAAAAAAAAAAAAAACCCACAATTCATGCTAAGAACTGTTAAACAAAATCCAACTGAGTAAAATTGCAGATCTAATTGGCTTTATTCAGTGATTCATGAATTGGGCAGCTCCTTAGAGTGGTACAAAATGAGAAACATCTTGAGAGGCAAAAGGAAGGTAGGACTGGGAGGTTGAAAGACGAAATTATTTCAGGCAAGGTTACCTTCCCTCAGGGGAGGATAGAGGCCTTATCTAGCAGGTTACCTCACTGAAGCTGATCTGGAAATTCCAGACTAATTGGTTTAAATTTCCACTCCTAGGACAGGCTGAAACTGCAATTAGGTTAGGCATTAAGGGTTGTTGTTGTTGTTGTTGTTGTTTTCTTTTTTTTTTTAAGATTTTATTTTTAAGTAATCTCCACACCTAAGTTGCGGCTCCAACTCACGTTGCGAGAACGGGATGGCAAGAACCAACTCCCATATTCTTCCCACTAACCCAACAAGGCCCCCACAGGTTAGGCATTTAATCTTGATGGGGCTTAGCAAAAGTGCCTCCATATTGGGACTATTTCCTTTTAACAGAATTTAGGACTACAGATTAATAAACTCTGAAACATACTGCACTTTGTTCGCTTTTGTTAGCTAATATGAAGTGTTATAGTGTTAAGATTTTATTCTGGGAGGTGCCTGGGTGGCTCAGCGGGTTAAGCCTCTGCCTTCGGCTCAGGTCATGATCCCAGGGTCCTGGGATTGAGCCCCCCACATGGGGCTCCCTGCTCCATGGGGAGCCTGCTTCCTCCTCTCTCTCTCTGCCGGCTTCTCTGCCTACTTGTGATCTCTGTCTGTCAAATAAATAAATATATATTTTTTTAAATTTATTTTTTAAAAGATTCTATTTTTAAGTATTCTCTATTCCCAAGGTGGGGCTTGAATTCAAAGCTCCCAGATCAAGATCTGCCGTGTTCTTCGGACTGAGCCAGCCGGGTACCCCTTTGTGTTAAGATTTTAAAAACATACGTATATTTAAAAATATATACATTTTGGGCTTCCAATATATATACACTAGTTAAAGCAAACCCTTTTTTTAAAGTGTGCATTTGGGTGTGACTTGCCCTAGTCCAGAAACACACTGCCCTGCTGTCTAGGGGTTGTTTGTTGGTGTTTTTTGGTTTCCTTCCCTGCTCATCAAAACAAAAAAAAACAAAACTGCTCGGGGGACCAGCTGGCGACCGAGGAGGGGAGTACAGGAACGAGCTCGCTGCGGTGAACGCTGGCAACAAGTTGTAAAATCCCCAGATTCTCGCAGCGCGGACACCTTCGACGTCAGGCATCAACCACGGGCCGTCGGGAAACTTCCTTCACCTCCCAAATCCGTGCGGAGAAAGGAGACGATACATAAAGTTGCTGAAGGGCAGGCTGCCCGGACTTGCCCCCCCAAAACCGGGGAATCCGACTCCCGGTGTCAGAAAACCCTACGAGTCACAGGGCACAGCCGGGCGCGCGCGCGGAGGAGGAGAGACTCGGAATCCCGCCCGAGCGGGCGGCGGGCCAGGAGCGCATTCCCTCGCCTCCCCTCGCGCCGGCCCCGCGGGGCTGGGAAGCTCCTCCCCGGCCCTTCCTTCCTCCTCCTCCACCTCCTTCGCGGCCGCGGCGGGCGAAGGGGCGAGCGCTGCGGTATTTTGTCCCCAGCGGCGACCCCTTCTGCCCGGCGGGCTGCGGCGGCCGCCGTGGCGGTGGCGGCGGCGGCGGCGGCGGCGGCTGAGCGCTAGGAGAGGTCCGGGCCGGCCCTGCGGCCTGGAGGCCGCGAGGGGCGGAGGCCGGGCCGCCCTCCCGCGCTGCGGGAGCGGAGGGGCAGAAGCGGCGGCGAGGGAGCTCGGGCCGGCCGCGGGGAAGGTGGGGGAGGCTCCGCGCACCTCCCGCCCTCCGGCCGCCCCGCTGGCCCAGCCACAGCCGCCGCCGCCGCCGCCGCCTCCGCCGCCGCCGCCTCGGGCTCCCGCCGCGGGCTCGACGGCCCCGGGCGGGGAGGGCGGGCGGCGTGCGCGCCCGGAGCCGCCGGAGATGGCGGGAGGGCACTGCGGCGGCTTCGCCGCGGCGGCGGCCGGCAGCGGCGAGATCGTGCAGCTGAACGTGGGGGGGACCAGGTGAGTCGGCGGAGAAGGGGCTCCGGGCCGGGGATGCGGCGGGCGGCCCGCCGGGGGGCGACGGGGGCCGGGTGTCGCGGGGACCGGCGCGAAGGTGGGAGCCGAGCCAGGCGGGGCACGCGGGGGGCCCTCCGGGCGGGAGGAATGTCGGCGGGGCCCGGGCTCCAGTCTGGGCTCCGGGAGGAGCGGCCGCAGGGCCTCTGGGACGAGCGCGAGCCGGGCCCCTGTGCCCGAGCCCGCCTTCCTAGAATGCCAGCCTCGTCCCTCCCCCTTTCTGAGCTGCCGGCCAAAGAGGAGCTTTAAAAGGCCTTCCTAACCTCAGCTTACAGTGTACTTGGAGAATTTATTTTGTAGACGCCTGGCCTCGTGGTTTGGCTCTTGCAGAGGAACCTGCCTTCTCTCCGGGCAACAGGGGGGGGTCGGTTGGCTCGGATGAGGCGGCCAGTGCTCTTTCCCCCTCCTAATTAAGGAGGGTTTGTAATCTCAGGACTTCGGTGGATGGGGTGCAGTAGATTGGCAGTGCGCTGTTGTTTATTTTCAGTTTCTGGGTGCCTGGCTTTGGACGATCTGTTCAACTCGCAGGCCAGTGGGTCCAGCAACTGCAGTTTTACCAGTTCTGGAAAGCCTCGGGTATGGGCACAGTGTGGCACGGAGTAGACAGACTGAAGCCTCTTTATCCTCTCTCTGCTTTCCACTCCGTGTCTGTGCCTTTTATTATGCTTGTGTGTGTGTGTGGGGGGGGGGGGATCATTTTTGGTGGATTTGCTATGGCTTATGAGTCACCCTTCTCAGGCATGGGACTTTGCCAGCTCTGTTGGAAGGAAGGGGTGGTTGAGTTTAAAGCTTGGTAGGAGATGAGCGATGAAATGGCTCGAGAATGTGAAAGGGTTTCAACATGTAAAACTTAACTACTATTTCTTACAATGCAAATCAGCAGCGGTGTGGGCCGTAGGAATAAAATGTAGCATGTTTTAATCCTAAACATTTAATCATTTTCTAAGTGTGCTACAGAGTTCAGCCCAAGAAACAGTAATTCTTCATTCTTTCCCTGTTCTTTCCCTCACATCCGGAAACAAAACTGTTTAACAGTGTAAGATAAGATACTACATTATTGCATTGTATAGATACCGGTCTTTTGGAGAACATTTATGTCTCCTCATGTAAGAAATGGATTTTTCCCCTAAAATACACATGAAAATTTTGCAGGTTTGGTAACTTCCGGATGCAAAAAATTGACCGACTATTCCACAAGAGTTGGCCTAGAGTGTATGTTAGCACTAGAGTCATTTAAAATTCCTGCTCTGGTTCCTAATTGCTAGAGATTGTGGACATCTTTTTTCAGGCATTCTAAAGGACATAGACTAGTATGATAAAAATTAAAGGTGTTGTTATCTACTGTATGTTGAAAGTGGGTGGTGGAAAGAGTGCATTCTTGTTAATGAATGTAGAGTTCAGTTTACGTTTTTAAATCCTAAAAGGCAGCCATCTTGGAGCTGGAACATTTTATTTTGTTTCACTGTGTATAGAACTAGATCATAATAGGATTTAAGGTTTTCTTTCTCTTAGCAAAGAATACAAAATAAGGTAAATGTATTATTAAGATTGAACAATTTAGAAAAGATGAAAGTTGTTAGATAGGAATGAAAAATTAAGTAAAAATTCCACGAACTTTAAATTGGCTAACATGACATAGTTTTTGAAATAAATAATGACATGACCTATAGAAAAATAGAACATCAAACTCCAGGCATTCTGAGAATATTTTCTTGAGTTACTTTGAATCATAGACTCTTGGGAGTGTTTTAGGGCTAGAAGGGATTCAGAAGGCATCTGTATGTGTTGTACAGAACATATTAACACGATCACTTAAATCATTATAAAGGAAAAAAAAATCCTGATTTCATTGTCATTAAAGTTGAGGAATTGCCACTGGGAGAACCACCTGTGGCATAGAAGGAAAGGCTCTGAGGTGATAGAATAAAACTCAAAAGGAGAGTGTACTGTGAGCAGAGAAGCATGTGTTAGAGGTAAGATGTGTGGTGTTGCTACTGTTGTGTCTTCTGTGTGCTCGCGCCCACCCCCCCATCCCAGGATGTGAAACTGGAAATACTCAACGGAATTACAAAAATGAGCAATGATTTTTATGATTTATTTTACATGTAATGGGTGATTCAGGAAATAGAGAAGATGAGGTTTCATTTAGAATTAACATTATTTACCCAAAAAACCCTAAAGAAATGAAAAGAAACCTAATATGACTCAATTTGTGATTAATTCTATTATGAATGGGTATGATTTGAGGCCTCATGAGAGAAGTGACTTACTTAGCTTAGCATATGATACCCTCTGGTTCCATCTGTGTCGTTGCAAATGGTAAGATTTCATTTTTCTGATGGCTGAGTAATATTCCATTGTATATGTATACCACATCTTTTTTATGGCATCTTCTGGGCACATTGTGGGTATGAGATACTAAAAATAAATTAGAAAAGGCTTTCAAATATATTGCAGAAAATTATGCTTGTCAGATGTAATTTTAAATGACATTTTTATGAAGTCATACTTGGATCTTAGTTTTAAAGGTCTCTGGGTTTTTTTTGTTTTTTGTTTTTGTGTGTGTGTGTGTTTTTCCCATTTGTCTTCCTCTTGTTTGAAAAAAGAAAGAAATTGGTGGGGTGAGGATCCAGTCCCTTTGCCCAGAGATTTCGAATTATTAAACCTACCCCAAACTGCTGATTTTAATTGAAATTGCTAATACAACTTTAAGCAGACCTGTGTAAATTTTCTAAGTAACACAGAATTTGAGTTATCTGGCAAACAATTTGCTGAATAATTAATTAATGTGAAAGATCATAAATTATAATGACCTTATTTAGAATTAATGTGATACCTCTCAGAATACAGTGATTTATTATTATTATTATTTTTTTAATTTGGGCAGAGGATCCTTGTATCCTTCAGTTTGCCATTTGCTGGACTTGGCTTTTATTTGGCCTAGTCAGTTTCCTTTGTTCCTCAGTTTTTCTTAAGATTCTGTGAAGATACACATTTCTTGAATAAACTGCTTGGATCCTCTCTTAATCTGGTAAATGGGCACAGGGACTGCTTTAAAGCGGTGATAATAGTGTTAGATAATGAATGTGGAGGAACAAAGCTGTCTCTTAGGCTCTCTTCTGTGTGAGGACACGTGACGGCAACAGCAACAGGTAGTTGGCTCCAGTAGGCTGGGATAAAGCCCCCCCAGAACTGGTCCTACTGAGACAACTTGGACTTGATCAAATAGCACCTCAGAACAGTGAGCTACTTACTGAGCAGTTTTTGAAGGAATGAATGCAACAAAAGCTCAAAAAGATAATATAGGATAGAATATTTGGAGAAACCTTTATAAGGAGAAGGTATCATCTGAGTGATGTCAAGAAAATGGATGGAGGTAAAGATACCGAAATGGTAAGAAGCACGAATTGTCCGGGGTATTGAAGTATTGTCTTACAGATGAGAAGACACTCGTGTTGGAAAGATGAAACAGGACCGAAAGATAATTTTAAGTGTCACATTAATAAGTTCAGATTTGTTGTGATGGACTTAATTTTGATTCTTCAGGAGATGGGCATCTGGAAAATAGGGTTTTTAAGAAGCAGTATATGTCAGTGAGCTAATCATTTGATTTGGTTGAGAGCTCTTTGAATAATCTTAACTCTGAATTGAAAGTGGAGAAATTTTAAAATAATGAATGTATAATATTGATATAGCTATAGCTGTGTAACAACTTGTAAATTATTAGCCGGCATATTAAAGCAGGTTATTGAATATTGAAATTTCAAATCATGTCCTTATTCATAATAACAGATAATTTTTAATTGCAGATTTAGTACCTCAAGACAAACTCTTATGTGGATTCCAGATTCTTTTTTTTCCAGGTATTTCATGTAATTCTTTCATATCATTTTTAAAAAACTTGATCATTGAAATAATAACAAACCTCCCTTTCCTGGTTAATGTTTTTATTTCTTGGCTAAAAAAATCTGAACTCTTAGAATTAAAAATTTTTTATTTTACTTTGGAGATAGGATGATTCATTTGTATTGGTCTTTGATACTTGATAAATAATTAGTACATTTTATGCATAGTCAGATTTTAAGAACTAACTCTGGCTTATTCATGTCTTCTAGTTTGCTGAGTGGAAGAATTTCAACACTTCGAGATGAAACTGGTGCTGTGAGTGTAATATGTTGATACATGTTTCTAAATTGAATCAACTAATGCTTGCAATGCTTGACCCTTATTATATAGTGACTCTAAGAAAACAGACAGAAAAGCTGATCTTGTAATAACCGCTAAATGAAAGTGACATATATGTACTTAAAAAGTTTAATTTCTTGTTGTATATAGTTTTCCTATAGTTAATAGATGGGCACTCTAGTGGCTAGTACTCATTAAATAGTGAATATAACAACTTAAGTATTTGTGATTAGAGGGACGTGAGGATATGAGCTCACATTGTCCGGAGAGGAAGTACTTTTATTTTTTTATTTTACTTTTTTAAAAGATTTCATTTATTTATTTGACACACAGAGAGAGATCACAAGTAGGCAGAGAGACAGGCAGAGGAGGGAGGAAGCAGGTTCCCACTGAGCAGAGAGCCCGATGTGGGGCTCAGTCCCAGGCCTCTGAGATCATGACCTGAGCCGAAGGCAGAGGCTTAACCCACTGAGCCACTCAGGCGCCGTGGAAGTACTTTTAATCAGTAATTAAAACTTTAACAATAAATAGATGAATATAAATACTAAAATATTTTGATACTGAGTTAGAATGCTAAAACTGTTAATTAGTGAAGTCCTGTGATTTCTGTTTGCTGGAGAACTTGGAGAAATGAGGGAAGGAAAGAACTATTAGGTTTAAGTACAAAAATACTGGTTTATACATTTAAAAAGCAGTTATAATGTGTGCCCCATTGTATATAAAATAAATGGCTAGTACTCATTAAAAAAAAAAAAAAACTTTCCGAATGGAGGCAACAAACTGGTCAGAGGTATTTATTTCCTGTGATGGGATTTGCATATGAAATAAGACAGCAAAGGCATGTTGTCCATACGAGATTATAGAAAAGATAACAGTAATAAGATTCTCTGTGATCTGCGGTGTTTCTCCAGCTTCTCATTGGTTCTAATGAAAACAAAAGCAAGAATTTATGAAGTTAGAACAGCCTCATTCATTGTGTAAACATAATCATAGTATAAAGAGCTACACTGTAAGCTACCATTCCCCTGTCTAGCTGACTAACCTAAGCTTAAGAGGTGTTCAGTTTTATGATCCATACTTTTATAATTAATTTGAAATAGCAGTGGTATACATTCCCATAGAAAGTTATCAAATATATATTTCATATTTTCTAAAGCATTTTATTTTCTTGGTATGTATTCTGTGTTTTTTTTTTTTTTTAAAGATTTTATTTATTTGATACAGAGATCACAAGTAGGCAGAGAGGCAGGCAGATAGAGGTGGGGGGGAAGCAGGCTCCCTGCCCAGGACCCTGGGATCATGACCTGAGCCAAAGCAGAGGCTTTAATCTACTGAGCCACTCAGGTGCCCTGTATTCTGTGGTTTTAAGAAATGTTTTTTGTTGTCATCCCCCATCCCTAGCTTTTGAGCAAATTGGGATAATAGGATGTAAAGGTGTTAGAAGAATAGTATTCTTTTCCAGTTTATCTTTTTTTAAATTTTATTTGAGAGAGAGAAAGAAGAGAGTGCACTGGAGCAGGAGTGAGAGTGGGGCAGGGAGAGAGGGAGAAGCAGACTCCCACTGAGCAGGGAGTCACACACTGGGCTCAGTCCCAGAACCCTGAGATTGGGATTGGAGCCAAAGGCCGATGAGTAACTGACTGAGCCACCCAGGTGCCCCTCTTTTCCAGTTTTGGCAGCAGTGTGTGCCGTATTTACTTTCCTTGGTCATCCCTGTCTTATAGAAGGACACTGTTGTTTAAGTGATTCACATATGAATCACGAATTATGTCACTGTCACCAATAATTAATGTAAGAAGGCATTACTTGTGGGTAATGTTCTAATGTTCTTGAAATATTTACTGAATTCTAGTAAATTTCAGATAAAATTTCTCCCTTGGGTATCACTTTTACCAAAGATACCAATAAACACATGCCATTTTTCTTACAAATTAAAATATTATCAATATAATAGTAGGTTTTTGGGGTGGGGAGACAGTACTACATTACATGCACAGAATTAAAATTGCATTCCAACTTTAGAAATACTCAAATTTAAGAGTGGAATCAAGTAAGTACAGTATTTAAATAATTTAGTGTTTGTTCCCTAAGTTTGTATTACACATATTTATGTTAGTTCATTTTTAATTTGAAAATAAGACAATCCTAAAAAATAATTCTTCTTTTGTAGATATTTATTGATCGAGATCCAGCAGCATTTGCACCCATTTTAAACTTTCTTCGGACAAAAGAACTAGACTTACGGTAAGAAATGAATCCTTTTAAAGTAAATTCTTACTAATAAGTATGTACTTCTGGTATATTTTGTGGAGAGGAAGGTCCCCACCCCCCAATTATTTTTGCTTAAAAGTTTTCTCCAAATTAAACTCAACAGAGACCATCCTATCCACATTCTTCCTCTAAACTGTTCCCAGCAGCTTCCTAACCAGTTTCCTGCCTTCAGTCTTCAATTGCTTTGATTGGTTTTCCACACTGTAGCTAACATAAGCTTCTACAAATACAGATCTCATCTGGTTGCTACCTGCTTAAAACTCTCATTTAAGGGGTGCCTGGGTCGCTCAGTCATTAAGTGTCTGTCTTCGGCTCAGGTCATGATCCCAGGGTCCTGGGATCAGAACCCTCTGCTCAGGGAAGCCTACTTCTCCCTCTCCCACTCCCCCTGCTTGTGCTCCCTCTCTCGCTCTGTCTCTCTCTGTGAAATAAATGAAAAATCTTAAAACAAAAACAAAAAACAAAAAGCCTCTCATTTAATATGTTCTTAGATTAATGGCTAGGGACTTTGGACTTTCTTGTTTCTTAAGGCTCTCTGTGCTCTTGCCTCTGCTGAATTTCTCTTGCTTTGATAGTTTCACCCCTTTCTGGTCTTGGCTTAATCCAGACCTCTTCAGTGATCTGTGCTGTGTCCACCTAATACAGGTCTTCCTGGTCTCCTGTCCAGCTAACACCACAGCATTCCTTACACGTATTCCTTTTCCAGTAGTCTCTCTTCTGTTCCACTTTAAATTCCAACAGGGCAAGCATTATCCTGTATATGCCCAGGATCTAACATGGGTTTTTGTAGATAAACGAATGACCACTTAAACTATTTCTTTAACTTTGTAACTTTGCCATAGTCTGGATTCCTACCAAGAATTTACAATCTAATTTGGATCTTATTATTCTTTTATTCTGTATATTCCCAGTGAGCTTTCACTGAGCATCTCTTTATACTTTTTTTAGATACAGTTTTTAAAATTCTAATTGTTTAAGGGTAACTGGCTGGCTCAGTTGGTAGAGCTTGTGACTCTTGGTCTCAGGGTTGTGAGTTTGAGCCCCAAACTGGGTATAGAGATGACTTAAAATCTTCTAAAGAAATTTTAAAAAAAGTTCTGGTGGTTTATTTTACCTACTTCTTTATAATACTGTATGATTCTTGACTTATATTCACTGGCATATGGCCTCCTTAAAGGTGAACAATTTTTTGGTCTAGTTTGTTTCCTGGGATTTTTCCAGTGTTAAAATAGTGCATATAGTAGCTTTTCAACAGATACTGAATGAATGAATAAAAAAGTTCATTGGAGCTTTTTGTTTGTTTTCTTGGTCTAGATAGAAGTGACATATAAATTACTAACTGCTTACTTCTTGAGTAAAATTATTTTGACCCCTAGCATTTGATTAAAGAAGTCTAAATTTACTTCTAGTCAGTGTCCTTATTGATTAATCCACCATTAGATAACTCAGGAAAGGCAGAACTAGGTAGATTTTAATATCTGCAGTTACTGAGTGTTCTACTTTTAAATTGCTGCCCTATTTCACTTAAAGAGGCCTAGCAAATTAAAATTTTCTGAGTGTTGTTACCTTTTGAAAGAAGATAGGAAGGAATTTTAAAAATACTGTGTTCTAATTCTCTACCCTCCATAAAATTGTTGTGATGCCCTTATCACACTTACAATTACATGTTTGTTTCTTTGTCCTCCTCAGGAGACTGGAGTTCTCAGGAACTGCTGTGTCCTGAGCCACCTTGTAATTAGCCAGTCTACTCTACTGTTAATACAGAGGGTATTGAACTAGAGTAAGAAAGGTTTAACTGTTTCTGTGTTAAACCAGTAACAACCAGTGACCAATAAAAGCAATTTAACACTGCAGTTGCATATGTTTATTAAACACAGGGATTTTTTTTTTTCTTGTAAGACTTTTTCAGAGCAGTTTCAGGTTTACAACAAAATTGAGAGTAAGAAAAGAGATCTCCCACGTATTTCCTGCTCTAGTCCCACACATACGTAGTCTCTCTCACTATCAACACCATAACCACAGAAAACTCGTAGTTTATGTTATAGTTAACTCCGGGTGTTGTGCATCCTGTGGGTTTAGACAAGTGTATAATGACCCATGTCCATCATTTTAATATGCAAAGTGTTTTCACTACCCTAAAAATCTTTTGTGCTCTGCCTGTTGATCCCCACTCTGTGCAGTCATTGATCTTTTTATTAGCTTCTTTTCTAGAAAGTAATATATTGGGAAAAATACAGTATGTTGACTTTTCAGATTACCTTTTCTTTCACCAATACCACACTGCTTTGATTACTATTAGCTTTACGGTAAATCTTGAGTGGGTACTGGCAGTCCTCCAGTTTTATTCTCCTATTGGGGGGACTTGACTCTTCATATAAACTTTAGAATCAATTTGTCATTATCCATAAAATAACTTGATAGAATTTTGATTAGGATTTAATTGAATTTTAGATGAAGTTCAGAGGAACTGACATCTTCAAAATACTGAATATTCAATCCATGAACATGGAATACCTTTCTGTTTGTTTAGTTCTTTGAATTTGTTCTCTAGAGTTTTGTAGTTTGCTTCATATAGATCTTACAAAGTTTTTGTTAGATTTATAACTATTTATTTATTTATTTATTGCTGCCAACATAAGTAGTCTTGTGTTCTTAGTTTTAAATTCCATTGTTCATTATTGGTACATAGCAATTGACTTCTTTATACTAGCCTTGTATTCTGCAACCTTACTATAATCATTTATTAGTTCCAGGAGATTTTTATCTACGTTTTTGGATTTTTCTACACAGATAATCATGCCATCTGTGAATAACCATTGTATGTCTTCTTTTCCACTCTGTGTGCCTTTATTCCACTTTCTTGCCGTATGGCATTGTTGAGAATTTTTACATCAGTGTTCATGAGAGATACTAGTCTGTAGTTTTCTTATAACGTCTTTGGCTTTGGTATTAGCTCAATGCTGGCCTCATAAAATGAGTTAAGAAGTATTCCCTTGTTTCTTTCCTCTGAAGGAGATTTTCGAGAATTGGTATGATTCCTTCCTTAAATGTTTGGTAAAATTCACAAGTGAGTCGTTCTGGGTATGTTACTTTTTGTTTTGGACGATTATTATTATTGATTCAGTTCTTTTAGTAGATATAGATCTACTCAGATTGTCTCTTCTTGGGTGAGTTTTGGCAAATTGTGTCTTTAAAGGAATTGGTCCAGGTCCATTTCATCTAGGTTATCAGCTTGTGGGAATAGAATTGTTCATGGTACTCTTTTATTGTCCTTTTAATTTCCATGGAGTCTGTAGTGATGCTGACTCATTTCTCTCCAGTTAATATTTTTTAAGTAAGGACAAATTATAACTGAAACCTAAAATGAATCATTAGTATTGTAAACTCTTTTTTTTCCTTAAGTATCGTAAACTCTTAATTTTCTGTTGTTTTTACTCTTTGTTTTCATATTATTTGACTGTACTATAACATCTTCTGGTTAGCCTAACTCTTTCTAAGGCTAGTCTTTTTTACCCCCTCCTCTTACTTTATAGTTTGCTTTTATTTTTGTTCTAATGAGAGGAGAACCACTTATCTGAAGTTCTTTGTTCAATAAATATTTATTACATTTATTATATATAAGCACTATGTGAGGTATACAAAAATACAAGGAGGTCACGCTTGTAGGGAGCTTTGCAGCATAATTGGGGCACTTAAAATATGTGTAGAAATAATTACTATGAAAATAGAAAAGCGATTAATGCCATACAAGAATGATTTCTACTCATTTGCCTTATTAGGTACTTACTGATAATTAACTTACACTAGACCTTTGAAGCCCTAATCTCTAAGTCATCCAATTCATCTGCATAGGAATGGTTTTTATGTAAGGAAATGTTTTTCTTGGCATGCAGTTTTTTATTTAGACATTTTAAAATGACTGAAGATACTAGGAATAAAGTAAGTTTTAAAGCCTTATATTTTTTTCACATTAAGAACCTAGTACTTCATCTTCTGCTTCAGATGATAATCCAAGTTGCTGCTACTGGGGGATATATATCATTTATCTGGTTTTTCTTTGTAGGGGAGTGAGTATTAATGTTCTCAGGCATGAAGCAGAATTTTATGGAATCACTCCATTAGGTATGTGTTGTCCTGATATTTTATATTTATGATTTGACCTTTCATGTAGCAAACTTGCCTAATGAAATATATTTTATACTAGGTCCTGTTTTTTGACGGACTAGTTCAGTGTGCTTACTTTTTGTGGTTTTCCATAGTAAATAGATGTCCGTTGATTTAACTTAAGCATTTCCCTTTTCTTTCCTTATCCTTTTGAACTAGAGAAGATAAAAATGGAGTGCTGTTTTTCTGTTTGCATGTACTCTTGACAAGTTTGCTTTGAAATGTTTTCAGTAAGAAGGCTTCTCTTATGTGAGGAGTTGGAGCGCTCGTCTTGCGGCAGTGTCCTTTTCCACGGTTACTTGCCTCCGCCAGGTACTTCTCATTGATTTAGTCTTTTAAAAAATGGTTTTTATCTGTAAGCCAGTACAAACATGTATATTAGAAAATCTCTGTTTTGATTATTGAGTTTCTCACGTAAAAATATACTGGAAATGTTGCGAGCTTCAAATTTAACAGACGTCATACTGTATGTTAGAACGGGGATGTGCCAGACTTTTTCTTTTCTGTAAAAGGCCAGACAGGCTTGTGAACTACAAGCTCAGTTCTGCCATACACTCTATGGAAATAAATGGCTGCAACCAGTACAGCTTTATTGACATAAACAGCCGTGGCCCATTGTTTGCCAACCCCGATATCAGAGCACTGGTTGTCAGTCAGTTGTCCTTTTGGTAGAACCCCAGGAGCTCTGCAGAAATAGGTCAGTGTATGGGAGAGGCAGTGAATCGTGTGTTAGCCCCGTCCCAACCTTGGTCCGTTAATAGAGTCTGCCTTTACCTGTGTTAAGGTGGGCTTCCGAGCAAGATTTCCTTCCAAAAAAGACTGCCCTGGCAAATAAAAGACATTTGACAATGAGCTGTAAAGAAGTTGCCGTGATTAAGTTGTACCTCACACAAAGCTGCCAGACGGTAAATGCAAACACTGGAGATAGACTGAATGAATTAATGATTGAGTTCAGTAACGTAGAGCTAGGTAGTAGAAATGAAATGCAATATGATAAATCTTCATTTTATTTATCACATGTGACGTCAAATATCAGAAAATCTGTTGAAAGAACTTAATTCATTTTCATTTTGTTGTTTTTAATGGTAATTATTTGCAATAAATTGCTATAATGGAAGATACGTTTTGGCTATGATGAAATTCACATTTGTATATTTCTTTGAAATTCACATTTGTATATTTCTTTGTTACCGTATAAAATTTTAAATTTTTAGTAGGTGGAACTTAGAAATAAATTTATCTTACTGTGTCTTTTTATAGGTATCCCCAGTCGTAAAATAAACAGCACAACTAGGTCCTCTGCTGGTTCTAGGAATGGCCTGAATTCCACGGAAGGTGAAGCTCAGGGGAACGGCGCCCAGCCTGCTCTCTCTGGAACAGGAGAAGAGACTGTGCGGCTAGGTAAGCAAACGCCGCAGAAATAGACAAAAATGCATATGTTTTTTGTTCTGAGTGACATTGAGTAATTATTTTTTAAAAATGTAATTTTTGCCTCATCTTTCTTTTTAACATTCATATCTTGAAAAGTCTTGTAGAACATAATTTTTATTTCAGAAGTGTGTGGTGATCTGTTTGCTCTCAACCTCTAGGAATTGGCAAACTTTTTATGTAAAGAAACAGACTGTAAACATTTCGGCTCTGTCCGAACTGTTCAACTCGGCCATTGCAGCGTGGAAACAGCCAGGGACAACAACAGATGTGCATGTCTCTTTCAGCAAAACTTTATCCAAACAGGCAGAAGCCTAGAATCAGCCCATGGGCCATATTTTAGCATCCCCTGCTTGAGAACATAAAGTATTTCTTTTTCGAAAACCAACAGGATTTCCTGTGGATCCACGAAAGGTGCTGATAGTTGCTGGCCATCACAACTGGATCGTAGCTGCATATGCCCATTTTGCTGTATGTTACAGGTACTGTATAATTAGTAATTGTTTGCTTGTGGAGAGAGGGTGGTTTTAATAACTGTGATTTTATAGTTACAGACTTAAGAGTTGCTTGTCATTTTTTTTTCCTGCATATCTTGCCTACTTCTGTATCTCTTAATTTTTATAGCTAATGGTAAGATTTACAGAGAGCCTTTGTCTGTTTCCCACTGGCTATCAACCGATACAACTAAGCTATCTTGAATTTCCTTTTTTTTTTTAAGATTTTATTTATTTATTTGACAGACAGAGATCACAAGTGGGCAGAGAGTCAGGAAGAGAGGGGGAAGCAGGCTCGCTGCTGAGCAGAGAGCCCGATGCGGGGCTCGATCCCAGGATATCATGACCTGAGCCAAAGGCAGAGGCTTTAACCCACTGAACCACCCAGGCGCACCAGAAGTTACTTTTTTTTTGCTTATTATATACAACCTCTGAATCACATAACTGTTGTACTAAATGACGAGGCAGAATTATTAATGTGAGCCCTGTGATTTTCTGTGAATAATGATTTCAGTCTTTTGTACTCTATACTTGGGGGTAGTGAGACTCTGCAGTGGTCATGACTACCAAATAGTTGGGAATGAGGTAGTGAAGCAAGACAGTTGTGGGGATAAGTGATACAGTTTAATATCTATAATGTTAAAATATATATCTATATCTATAATATATATCTATATCTATAAAGGCTCACATAGACACAGTTGGGTTTTATTAATTCTTGCATTCTCAGAAACTAAAAGAGAATGAGGAAGAGTATAGACCAGTGATTTTTGTTTTTAAATTGGGGAAGGGGTAGGATTCTTAGTTCAGAATCACTGCAGACAATGTTATGATGACAGAATGGTGTAGAAGCACATAAATGGTTGTGATATTCTAGCTTAGACTATGATCCCACTTAAGTGCTGAAAAATAAAATAATATATAAACATTTTGTCACTGTTGAGTTTAGATAAGAAAAAAGAGCCATAATAGGGTAAAAATATTTAATAGGTCTTCTCAAGTTTATAAATGCATTTTAAGAATCCAGATTTAGGGGCCCCTGGGGTGGCTCAGTGGGGTAAAGCCTCTGCCTTCGGCTCAGGTCATGATCCCAGGGTCCTGGGATCGAGCCCCACATCGGGCTCCCTGCTCAGCGTGGGGCCTGCTTTCCCCTCTCTCTCTGCCTGCCTTTCTGCCTAATTGTAATCTTTGTCTGTCAAATAAATACGTAAATAAAATCTTAAAAAAGAAAAAACAGAATCCAGATTTATTTTTTTAATCTAAGTTTGTGGTAGGTTTGCCTTGTGTGTAAAAAAGCCTTTTGTAATGGTAATCTCTGCTTTATGTTTTCATTGCAGTAGGGATTCAGTGCCAACTTTTCGTTTTGAGAGCATTCTGTGTTTTTATTCCAGTTAGCAAATCCTATGGAAATAACTTTGGGTCTTGGGGGGGATGACTTCCATATGAAGCAAGACTGATGTGAGAGAAGGATTTTTTCCCTTAGGAAGTGTTTTGAACTTAACTTACGGATCTAAATGGAGAAAACTGTTTTAGACTTTACTTTTTAATTTGCTAATACTATATACATATTTTTGTTGATGAGGAGTTCCAGAGGAATTATGAAACAGTTATAATGAATCCAGGTGTAACTTTTGTTACGGCTCAGCAGTGCTAAAGATTGCTACTTGCCAGACAGAGGCACAGAGGCATGCAGTTAAATTACACGAAGTTTTACTCACTGAATGACAAATACAAAAAGAAGGATGTTGTTACATCTTCCATTCTTTGCGTTTGCTTTTGACCATGACCTACCTTTGCTTTCACTGGATGTCACTGATGACAGACTAATATGCATAGTGACAAAGGAAAACAATTGAGGATATATTACATTTCCTCATGTACAGTTAAATCATTTAACACAGTGGCAATAAAAAGATTTCAGAAGAAATACTCCAGTTCTTTAAATAGCATAATCTTTTCCACAGTTGTTTTTCCACAGCTTTTTGTATTAATAAATTTAAAACCCTAAAAAATGAAACAGTACATGGAACCCCAGTATGTTCTCACCTAGATTCACTAATTTTCTACATTCTCAGGCTTTATTTTTCTATATATTTATTAATGAAGAGTTGTTTCCTTTTTTTTCCCCAAAGTCTTATTTGAGAGAAAGAGAGATCACGAGAGGGAGGAGATTCCATGCTGAGCCCAGAGCCCGACCAGACCAGAACGGACATGGGGCTCCACATTGGCCGTGACCTCAGGACCCTGAGATCATGACCTGAGCCAAAACCAAGAGTTGGTCACTTGCCTAACTGTGCCCCAGGCGCCCCAGAGAGGAGTTATAAATTGCTGCCCTCCTGGAGCTTGTATTTCTTTTTAGACGTTTAATCCATGTAGAGTTTACTTTTGGTTTATGGTGTGAGATTTAGGAATCTCATTTCTTTTCTTCCAAGTGGGTAGTAACTAATTATGTTCTAGTTATTTATCACATAAATTACCTTATATATTGAATTTGAACGCCCTTCTTTATTTTACTTTATATTTATATGTATACTTGGGTCTAATTTTAGATTGTCTTCTGTTTTTCTGATATATTTTATCTATTCCCATACAATTTGATGTACATTATGTTTGCATTAAGTTTCAGAACGCTGTTGGACATGACTCCCCCACTGTATTTCTTTAAGATTATGATGTGGAAGGTGCATAGCCGTCCTGATTTCATAGTGTTGGTTCACTGGGCAGGAGTGAGGAAAAGAGATGGAGTGCTGTTCAGAGCTCATTCTGTCTTGTTTTATGTATTTTCAGTTTTGTATTATTTGTATGGAATATCATAAAGCATACATTTTTTTAATCTTGGTATTTAATTTTAACTTAAAAACAAAGGTAGGGACGCCTGGGTGGCTCAGTTGGTTGGACGACTGCCTTCGGCTCAGGTCATGATCCTGGAGTCCCGGGATCGAGTCCCGCATCGGACTCCCAGCTCCATGGGGAGTCTGCTTCTCTCTCTGACCTTCTCCTCATTCATGCTCTCTCTCACTGTCTCTCTCTCAAGTAAATAAATAAAATCTTTAAAAAAAAAAAAAAAAAAAAAAAACAAAGGTATCATATCAATAGAGTTAGATTTTCTAATTGTTATAATACTTTCAAATACATTGTCCTGATACCTTTTATTCTTTTTGGCATCTCTTTATTTTATAATATCTTAATTTCTGTAAAGATAACTTTGAAGTAGAATCTCTGCGAAAGATTAGATCACATACAGTTTTGTTATATTTCTAATTAATGATCACAAAACCACATCATTCACCTCATTAAATCAATGCAGCATCTCTTTATTAGACACTGTTGAGAGTCTGGTATGTGCTTGCATCCACGTACAGTGTATATTCATTATTCTTGAAGTGCTGGCAGTTCCTGCTTCGTGCCCAGTTTGGGAGTTCCTAAGAGCGCCTATGTTTCTTACCTCAGTGCTTGTAAATGTTTAGCTTATTTTAAATGATTATTTCCATTCGGTGGTCATAACAGATCCCATCTGGTGGCCAAAGTGGGTAATTGCAGATCATACAATGCTTAGGAAAAATTGTACACTTTCTTAAAAAAAATTACACAGTTTCTGTGTGTTCCTTTGAAGTTAAGGAAATCATTAGTTACTGAAATTAATAAGGCCAAATTGCATTTTTTTGTGAATTGTGGTTATATTACTTTAGCATACATTTTTACACAAAAATGAAGCTGAAGTGATTCCATTTAGGTCTTTAGGTAGCCATCATTTATGAATACTGAAGTTTGTTTTTTGCGATGAATATGTCAGGTATTATATAAATGAGTACTTATTCTCCTCACGGGTGTTTATTCTCTTTAGGTAAGGCAAATAAAAGCTTTACAGTTTTGTTTGCATATTTGTTCGGTAACTAAAAATAGATACTCCCTTGTTAAACTTTACATCATCCATTGTTGTGATTGCATAACTCTTAAGTTCTGAATGTATGAGGGTTGGCTGTGTAATCATGCAGAATATGTGCCCGAAAGACTTAAATTCAGATAAGGCAGAAGAAATTATTAAAAATTTATCAGTATGTTTTTCAGAAATTAAATATTAAAAAGTATTTATATTCACTGAACTGCAAATCTGAACCTTGGTAGGCCTTTATTTATGGGGAATCAATAGGCTCATGAAATTTTTTCATTTAAGAAGAAACCTTTAAAATCTAAGGGTTTCCAAAGCCCTACATTTTACATTTATCCTGGTTGCCCAGGATATTAGAATGTGTAGTGGTATACCAGATTACTCCTTTATCTTGATTTGCCTGGAGAGACTGTTACCCTATTATCTGAAGTACCAAAAAAATAATGGGTTGATTGCAGGTAGTTTCGGTAAATGACTGAATAACTGATTGATTAACTAAAAGGAATAATAATTATCCTAAAATTCTGATTTTTATTGACCATTTCTATCGATAGATGGTGATGGTAGCACTTTTCTGTGTAGTAAAGTAAAAGCTATTTTTTACTTTATTTTATTTTAGCTCTTAAAACTCTGAACTTTTCTTTGGAGAAATACAGAACTCTAGTTTCTTTTTAAGTGCTTTATATGTCCTGTGTGGATAAATACAAGGTAGCTTAGGAGTAACGGTCTGGCTTTGTAGAGGAAATACATTGGCAAAATTTTATATTTAATAAATATAGCTGTGATTGAATTTTTTGGTACATTTCTTTGTATTTGCTTAATTGCTGCGGAGTCTAACTTACGTTTCCATTCTTGCTTAACAGAATCAAAGAATCTTCAGGATGGCAACAAGTGTTTACGAGTCCATATTTGGACTGGACTATTGAGCGAGTAGCTTTAAATGCAAAAGTGGTTGGAGGTCCACATGGAGACAAAGACAAAATGGTTGCTGTTGCTTCAGAGAGTAGCATCATCTTATGGAGTGTCCAGGATGGAGGGAGCGGAAGTGAAATTGGTAGGGAAAATCTTGTTTATGCTACATTTTGCTGGTACATCGAGTATTCTGAAGTTTAAGAAGGATTGCCCATCTTACAAGAACTAACCTGGACTGTTACTTAGAGCTGCTACATCATCTTGCCAGGGTTCAGTGGGAATAGGACCACCCCATAGGAGAGGAAAATTCTGGAAGAGGGGAAAAAAGTTAGTGTTTCAGGAGCGAGGGTAGAATCTTTTTTACCAATATGCTCTAGCTGAAACCTGGCTGCTTCATGAGAATGTGCTTTTCCTGGATCCCGGTTAGTGATGACTGCTTTCTCTCCAGTTCCTCACACTTTAGGGCCTGAAGATGGGTAAATAACTTTCTTGCTTTTCCTCCTTTGTTGCTTTGCGACCAGATGTGCCCAAACCTTTTAATCTCAGAACTACTTTGTACTCTTAAAATGTCATTCAGGACCAATAAGAGAGTTTGCTTGTGTAGATTATATCTACTGTTACTTAGCATAATGGGAATTAAGACTGAAATTTTTATAAATATGTATTAATTAGTTTAAAAATAGCAAAAATAAACCCATTGCATGGTAACACGAATAACATTTTAATGAAAAATAGCTTTGTTTTCCAAAAACATTTGTGAGAAGAGTGCCATTGGTTTATAGCTTTGTAAATCTCTTCAAAATTTTATTGATTTCTGGTGCCTGTTTGTGGATTTGTGTGCTGCATTTTGTTTTTTGGTTGAACCTTATGAAGAAAATTTGGATTTATGCAGATATGTAGTTGGAAAAGACATTTTTACAGTCTTTTCAGATAACCATGGACATTCTTTTTTGCTACTGTCATAAACATATATGAAATCATGTCAGTGAATTTTGCATACTGTTGAAATTCATTAGTCTATTTTATACTTTGAACGCATCTTTTATCCATGCATGATTTTGTGACATCATGCATTGGTCGTTTAGAAAATGTTGGTTTACTGAGTTATGTAGATCTTCCAAATGTTGATATCTTTCATTGTATAATATCCCCCCCCAAAAAAAAACCCCAAATCACACTTAATTACTATAGCCACTGACCACATCCCTGAATTCTAATGTATTGGGAAACCATCACGTTGACTGTGGCAGATAAGTTTTCCAAAATTCTAATTTTTACTTGAAACATTGAATTTTTATCATTGAAATAAAAGCTTACTTGGTTCACTTTTAAGGAACGTCTACCAAGTACTCAAATCTGAATTAGAATTTGTCATCCTTTCAAATAAAAATGGTGTTCTGTGAAAAGAACAGCTAGGTTAGCTCTCGGCTCCAGTGTCCAGAAGATTCTTTTTCTTGACACGTAATACTTAGTCACACAGAATAGTAAGAACACATGCCAAATTAAGATTCAGTGTTTACTAAATTAAGAGTTAGTACAAATTTTTGTACACACTGCTTCATCAAGGACATTCTGAAGTTAAACTGGCCTCATTTTCTTTCCTTGAGAGTGTGTGACAGACTCGGAAGGTTACTGAACCGTTTGGTTCCCCTCATTTCATTTGTGCTACGATGCCTACCGTTCTCATCGACGCTGCTTTGCGCCGTCAGTGCAGCTGTCAACACGGATGTTTTAGGGGAAAGCCTGAGATTCATGAAAGTTTTGAACACTTGGAATATTTCAACACCACATGTGTTTGTGGCCAAACATTCACGCAAAAGATCTTTAGTGACCGCCTGGTGCTGATGCCAGATTAATAGAAGTAGCATACCAGGGTCAGCTGTGACCGGGTATTCATCTGTTTGTAGTCCTGCTGACAAGGTATCACGTCTGCCACATCTTTAATTCAGGGCCTTCCTGTGTGACGGCAGAGAGGCAGCGCGGTGACCTCTTTTACTGACCTCCCATCTAGCAGGCATCGGCGTTGTCACGTTTCAAGGCTGTCGTGGCTTCGCAGCGGTGGTGCACGCCTCTCCAGACGCCGGGGTGCCGTGACTTAACCCTGGCAGGTGCTTCAGGGCCTTTTTCATTCTCAGGGTGAAATTTTAGAACAGTTTCTGGCTTTTAAAGACTTTTTTCACATCTTCATTTAAAGTTTTTTTTTTTCTTTAAACTCTGAATATTTGGTCTCCGTGAACCCACAACTAGCATTACAACAGTATGCAAAAATGTCCTGTTGCATAGTGCAAACTATAAAGTTAAGGGAAAGGTAATTTTTATATTTTATATTTTAATATTTCTAATATTTATTTCCTGCTTGGCTCAGTGTTGGCCCAGTCCCCCTTCCAGGTCACGTATATCTGTTGGCCCTTAGGCTTGGGTGCTGCCGCTGTGGGTTGAGCAGGCACCTGTTCTAGTGTTTCGGTTTTGAAGCCAAAAGTCTTCAATAAGTAGATGAAAAATGTATTAAAATAAATTTATTTTAAAATGTTTTAAACAGTTACAGATAAATTTTAAAAATTTATGAAAGTTGGTGCATCTGGGTGGCTCAGTGGGTTAAGCCTCTGCCTTCGGCTCAGGTTGTGATCTCAGGGTCCTGGGATGGAGCCCTGTATCAGGCTCCCTGCTCTGCCTTCTTCACCCTCTCTCTCTGCCTCTAGATCCCCCTGCTTGTGCGTTCTCTGTCAAATAAATAAGTAAAATCTTAAAACTACAACAACAACAAAACACTCACGAAAGTTTCCAGAGCATTTTTAATAGTAATATTGCAAAACACAGCAAAATGTACTTATTTTCTTGTTGTGTTTCTTTGTAGGCTCAAGGAAAATTTGGATTTTAAGATAATTTATTGGACAAAAATGAAATTATAGAGATTATAGCAACTTTTCTTGTTGTTTTTTTGTAGGCTCAAGGAAAATCTGGATTTTAAGATCATTTATTGGACTCTATTGTCCTGTTCGTCCCTGTGATTAAATGGTCTCTGCTTTGATCTAAGGCCAGCTCTTTGTATTTAGCTGTAGACTAGATCCTGTTTGCTCTCACCTGTGCAGAGACATTGTTCCACTAGCTGTTTCTTCATTCTCCTTCATTGTGAAAGCGTCTCACTCTTGGATCATTTCCCCCAGCACACAACCATGCTGTAATTCTCTGTGAAGAATAACTACAAAACTACCCTCCCGTCTCTTCCAGTTCTTGCTCCATTTTTCTCTTTTCCCGAAGCAGAAGATAAGAGTGACCTGGTCTTGTTTCTCTGTCCGCTGCTTCTGTTCTTTTTTGAAGTTGATCTAATCGTTCTTTCGCCCATACCACTTCGGAAAACTGCTCTAGTTCGTACTGCCTGTGGTCTGTTCTCGGCTAAGTCTCCTCTCATTAAAACTTCAGAGCAGTCACCTGGTACATTTGATACAGTTACTGATTCTTCTTGGAGTCTTTCCTCCTTTGGCTTCCAGGATACCTTGTAGTCCTGATTTTTATCCTACTTCTCGGTTCTTTTAATAGTTCTTCCTCATTCGACTGATTTCACAATGTTGGTGTGCCCCAGAGTTCAGTCCTTGGATTTCATCTTTCTTTCGTATTTATTGTTAGTGATATCATAGACGAATGGCTTTGCCCTTTGTGTGCTGATGACTTGCATGTTCGTGTATCTCATCTGAACCCCTCCTCTTGAACTTCAGAATTATGTTTGTGTGAGGGGTCCCTAAGACCACTTCCAGGTTCAATGATTTGCTCGGAGGACTCACAGGATTCATTCAGCAAGAGCTACTTTGAGTTACGATTTCTTACAACAAAAACATACAAGCAAAATCAGCATAAAGACATGGAGGGTGAAGTCTAATGGAAACTAGAAATATTTCTCCAGCAGTGATTTGTAACACTGCCTGTGTAGTGGCTACCAGAGAAGCTCATTAGACACTTGGTGCCCACGTTTTTTCCTGGAGCTCACACAGAGGCACCCTCTGCCTAGCACATACTAAGGGTCCAGATTTCCAAAAGGAAAGCAGGTGTTCAGCATAAACCCCATTGTATACATACTTGAGGTTTTTTGTCATCATGGATTAGATTTGCCTTGTCTGGAATTTCATGAATGGAAATACAGGGCATGTATTCTTTTGTGTGTGGCTTCTTTCATTGAACACAGTGTTTCTGAAATTGATCCCTATTGTTGTATGTATCGGTGGTCCTTTTTTTTTTTTTTTAATTATTGCTGAGTAATATTCCCTTGAATTATTGTGCCAGAATTTGTTCGTCCATTTATGTGTTGGTGGACATTTGGTTTATTTCCAATGCAGAGGTGTTAGGAATCCAAGAAAAAGTCTTTCCCTGGACATGTTTTCTTTTTGTTTTGTGAATAGGTTTTCTCAAGGTAAATACCTAGCAGTGGAAATTCTGAATCATATGAAAAGTGTATGTTTAGTGTTAGAAGAAACTTACACACTTGTGTCCAAAGCAGGTGCACTATTCTACATTTCTGCTAGCTGGGTATGGGATGAGTATGCAGTGATTTTAATGGTGGTTTTAATTACATTTCCCTGTTGACGAATGATACCGAGCATCTTTTCATGTGCTTATTGGCCATTTGTATTATTTCCTTTGGGAAGTGGCTTTAAGTCATTGTTCTCTTTTTATGAGTTTGTCATCCTGTTATTGATTTGTAATAGTTCTTTATATATTCCAGATTAGAGGTTTGCAACCAGGGGGTAATATGATCCCCTGGGAGCATGTGGAAAATGTCTGGAGACCGTCTGATTGGCACGGCTAAGGGAGTTCCCAGTGTCCGGGTCTCCCTGGCTTCCTCCCTCGCTTCCCCCTTCACTCCAAGGCCTGTCCCTTTCTCTTCTCTCTTCTCCTTCTTTCTTCTTTTTAGGACCCAGTTCTCTTTCAGACCACTTGATACTGGCCTTGAGATCACTGAAGCACTGATTGGTTGTTGTTTTCTATTTCTTTACTCCTCATTCTTTAGATAAAATTTTTTATCTGTCTTTAATGTATTTTGCCTGTTTTCTTCAGTATTCACTCTGAAGTTAAGCCTAGCTATTGAGTTTTTTGTTCGAGATACAGGACTTTTAAGCTCTAAAATGAAGTCTCGATTCCATTTTAGTTTGTTTCTCTCCTGAGATTTCTTATCTTTTTACTCATTACCGTCTACTTTTTATTAAATCTAACATGTTCATTAAAGCTGTTTCAGGTTTTGGTTTTTTTTTTTTTTTACTTTAATTCCAATATCTGGATCATGTCATAGTTTTATTTTGGGTCACATTTTTCTGCTTTACATGTCTAGGAAGTTTTGATTTTATGCTGGTCATTTGCATGATACATTATATAGGGGACATGGAATATCGTCTTCCTTTAAAATATGTGAGTTTTGTCCCGGCAGGCAGTTACATTGCTGGAGGATCTTCCTGATCCTGCTTGGCTTGTTATGCTTTGTTAAGGGGAGGTAGCCTCCCTCTGCTCATTTATTTCAGGGCTTGACTCCTTTTAAGGGGTGTGGCCTTTACTCCTACTAAAGTGTTGGGTTTTCGGAGTCTTTACTGGGGAATGTCTGAGGTGTTCAGCAGGGGTTCTCCATTCCTACCGAGCTGGAACTACTGGCGTCTGCCTGTGTCATAACCTCTGTTATCTCCGCTCAGCGCTCAGTCCTGTGACAGCCTCTTTGTCCTATTTTGGGGGATGCTTCCCCTGCCCAGGTGCAGTCCGGCCTCTGTGAAGGCATAGGAAACCCCCAGGGAGCATGTGGAAATGTCTGGAGACATTTTTGGTGTCCCCTGTGCGACCTCTGTGCCGTCCCCACCCCCGTCCTCGTGCCCTTGCCCCTCCTTCCTGCCTCGCTCACAGGTTCTCGGCCCCTCAGCTGCTGCACACGCTGGTCTCTGCCTCTTCCATTCAGGGAGAGCATCAGTCTGCCCTGGAGTCTCACCTCCATGTGGGTGAATGCAGGCCTTCTCTCGGCGGTTTCCCAGCTTGCAGCCTTCTGCTGCCCGTTGTCCAGTGTCTAAAACAGCTGCCTCATGGACTCGGGCCACTTTGTTGTTGTCGCCCCGTGAGGAATCATCGGATGCCGTTTTTACTGCATCATGAGTGGCAGCGGAAATCCTCCCTGACAACTTGAGGGAAAAAAAAGTTTTAATGGGGGCGTCTGGGTGGCTCAATGGGTTAAGCCTCTGCCTTCGGCTCAGGTCATGATCTCAGGGTCCTGGGATCGAGTCCCGCATCGGGCTCTCTGCTCAGCAGGGAGCCTGCTTCCCCCTCTCTCTCTCTGCCTGCCTCTCTGCCTATTTGTGTTGTCTCTCTCTGTCAAATAAATAAATTAAATCTTTAAAAAAAAAAGTTTTACTGTTATGTATTCAAATTATGATACCCTGGTAATTATACAGAGAGAAATTAAGTGGTGATTTATTTTTTTTTTTCTTCCTTTTTTTCAAGTAGCCACTTGTAACAGACCCGTAAGGGAAGGAGGTTTTGTGCCTTGCTTTGTTTTAAAGGCCAGTGTGGTAGGCCGCTATGTTATGAGATGGTGCATAGTAATTTGTTCATGTCCAGTAAAAGAAACCATTTATTATTACAAATGTTCTTCAGAACTTGACAACACCATCCAAAGAAAATTGCGAGGGCTGCTATGTCCGTGATAGAGCGCTTCCAGAGGCTGGGCTGCTTTCATGATAACCTGTATAAGGCAGCACTGCGGGGTTGCTGCTCTAAGCAATATTCTGCTGAAAGGGTCCCCGAAGACAGGAACTTGTCATTACTTGTACTGTGTCTTCCCTGTGGATAGTGGCCAAGATCGTTGAGCCTAAGTAGGAGTGACACTTGAAATTTCTTGAGATCATTCAGAATGTCTTCCTTGATTTCCCAGAACCTCATCCTTCTCTAGAGTAATGTTAGATGTTAGTAGTTGGTTTTCTTGTTTTTTATTTCTGCCTTTCACGTGGGCCATAGTCCTGAGTATGGTTGGTTTCACCTGTTCTGAACCATTGTTTGGCATCAAGATTAAAAGACTTCCTAAAATTGGGTGTGAAATGATGATTTTCTGCTTTGAAGTGGTAAGCTTATTTCTCAGCTAATCTGGCTAAAGAGTTTATTAGTTTTGTGTGTGTGTGTTGTGTGTTATTTTGCTGGGTTTTTGTTGTTGTTTGTTTGTTTGTTTACCAGTTGGTCTGAGATGGTATAATTCATGTGTATAAATGCACATTTTACATAAATTTTTAAAAATATATAGAAAACGTTCATAGCATACTTAGCTCCCTCCCCCCCCCCACCCCCTTCCCTGGTATTTATCAGTTTTCCTCCTGCTACAAGCCTGGGTTTTTCCAGATTGTTTAAGAATTTTCTTTTCTTGGGGCACATGGGTGGCTCAGTGGGTTAAAGTCTCTGCCTTCAGCTCAGGTCATGGTCTCAGGGTCCAGCGATCGAGCCCTGCATCAGGCTCTCTGCTCGGCAGGTAGCCTGCTTCTTCTCTTTCTCTCTGCCTGTGTCTCTACCTACTTGTGATCGCTCTCTCTGTGTCAAATAAACAAATAAATTCTTGAAAAAAAGAAAAAAAAAATTTTTTCTTTTTCTTTTTTTTAAGAATTTTTTTGGGGAGGGGAGGTTTATTTTTAAGATATCTCTACACTCAATACAGAGCTTGAACTCAAAACCCCTCATAGCAGGAGTCACGCTGCGCTGACTGAGCCAGCCAGGCAACCCTGGTTAAGAATTTTCAAGGTGTTTTTTATTGCTGCTGGCTTTGTCTTGTATGTGGTAAAGTTCTGAACAGAAAGAGAAATACCCTGCACTGGTTTAATAGTCAAAAGAAATCAGTTATCTTTTCTGGCTTACGCTTTCAATACATGCGCAGTTGAAATTAATTGGTTTGGTTCTTCCCATGAGTCTTCAAAGCCTTAGGTCACTTGTGTTCCTATTATGTATTGTCCAGAAACAACTGTAAAGGGACATAATGCCATACCAGGGTGACCCTAGAATTCCCTCCTTTAAATATTCCCGAGTCTTTGCTATTAATGGGGATATTTGCTCCTTACAGCCCCGTCACCTGCAGCCCTCTCCCCCCTCCTTCATTCCCTGGGCTTGTCCATTCCCGACCCCCGTTCGATGAACCATTCTGCTTTAAAAAAAATTCAACTCAGGTGGCTTCTTTTCTATGAAATATCTTAAAACCCATTTTTCTTACCCCATTTACTCCTTGTGATGTTGCTTAACCTTGTGCATCCTTCAGCTGTTGCTGGATTTATGTTGTAATTGGTTGTTTGCGATTTTTTCTCTTTTAAACTGTAAGTACCTAGTAATACCCTGTCTTCTCATGTTGCTTAATTCCATGGCCTACTAAAATGGATTAAATTGAAATCTGCAGTGCTGGGAACCAAGGAGTTTAAAATTCTGAGTAAAGTCCTGAATGTTTTTTTTTTTTTTTTTTAGTAAAATTTTTTTTTTTTTTTTTTTTTTTTTTTTAGTAAGATTTTTTTTTTTTCCTTTCTGTGTATGTGTATGTCCAGATTTCTGGAAACATTCTAGATGGTTGAGGGTGCTAAGTCTGTGTCTTTAGATCAGTGGTTCCTACTTCATTAGCAAGCTGTAGCTAAATCTCTTACAGATTTTATAAAAATGTAGTGGGTTTTCTGATTTAGCAGGCCTTGGGTGAATCTTAGGATTTTTTTTTATTTTACTCACTATAAATCCACCCGGTTATTTTGATGGTCACCCAAGTGTAGGAACCACAGCTTCAGATAATACGGTATTTTATCAGTGTGAGATTCCTCAGGGCAGATTTTATCTGTGTCAGTTGTGCAAACTGCTAAGAGCTTACTGAGTTTCTTGGTTTTGGTCCCCAAAGTGTCTAGCATGTCACTTACGGAAATGAAAACAAGTTTAAATTGTCACCTTCACAGTGTTTCTAATCTGGGTTTTGAATAATTCTAAAGATAGTGACTATTTAACCTCTTTATTTTTTGTTGTCATTTAAGGAGTGTTCAGCCTTGGCGTTCCTGTAGATGCGCTCTTCTTTATCGGTAACCAGCTGGTGGCTACGAGTCACACGGGGAAAGTGGGAGTGTGGAATGCCGTCACTCAGCACTGGCAGGTTAGTTTTAACTGACGCATTTGCAGACATGAAAGTGTTTCTGAAAGTCGTGCTGATTATGTATTTGCTTTATTTTTGTGGAATTCATAGTGTCTTATTTACTTATTTTCTTTTGAGGTATAATCAACATATATTAGTTTCAAATGTATAGCATAATGATTTGGTAATTTGTGTATATCGCAAAATGATCACGATAAGTCTAGTTAACATCTTTCACCATATTCAGTTATATCGTTTTTTCCTTCTTAGGATGGGAATTTTTAAGATTTGTTCTCTTAGAAACTTTTAGATATACAGTACTAACTATGGTTGTCGTGCTGTACATTACATCCCCATGAATTATTTTATAATTGGAAGTTCGTATTCCCCCCCCCCACCCCAAGTAGGCTCCACACCCATTGTGGGGCTTGAGCTCACAACCTTGGAGATCAAGAGTCCCATGCTCTGTGTACTGAGCCAGCCAGGCACTGACCTTTTTTTTTTTTTTTTTTTTTTTTTTTTGGCAGCTTGTATCATTTGATTCCCTACACCCATTTGGCCCATCCTCCACCCGGTGCCTCTGGCAACTACTGGACTGTTTTGTCTATTGATTGGTTTTTATTTTGTTTTGTTTACTTGTTTGTTTTTAGATTCTACTTAAGTCGATCATAGGAATTTGTCTTTGTCTGACTTATTTCATTAGGCATAATGCCCTCAAGGTCCATTCATATTATTGTAAATGACATGATTTCTTTTGTGTGTGTGTGTGGTTGAGTAGTATTCCATTGTATACTACATGTTCTTTATCTCTTTATCTCTTCATCCATTGATGGACACTTAGGCTGTTTCTTTATCTTCGCTGTTTTAAATAATGCTGTGGTGAACATGGGGGTGCAGATAGCTTTCTGAGTTAGTGTTTTCATTTACTTCAGATACATACCCAGAAGTGGAATTGCTCGATCACATAGTCATTCTGTTTTTAATCTTTCGAGAAACCTCCTTTCTGTTTTCCACAGTGGCTATATCAATTTACCTTCTCCAACAGTGCTCGAAGGGCCTCTTTTCTCCGCATGCTTGCCAACACTTGTTATTTCTGGTCTTTTCGATAATAGCTATTCTGACAGATGTGAGGTGGTAACTCATTGTGGTTTTGATCTGCATTTCCCTGATGATGAATGATGTTGAACATGTTTTCATGCATCTGTAGGTCTTTGGAGAAATGTCTGCTTAGATCCTCTGCCCATTTTTTGTTTTTGTTTTTGATGACACAGAATATTTATTTGTAGTGGTAATTTACTTCTAGATGCAGATTTGATTATGTTTTAAAGAATTTTAAATTACTTTGGAAAATGACTGAGTATTTTAAACTGCGGTTTGACATTTCTTCATTTCTCTGAAGTGTTTTAAGTTCCGTGCTTTGGGAATAGTAGTCCAGGCGACTTCTTTTCCCGAGTGAAGAACAGACCTTGTGAACATACAAAGCCTTTTCAGAGAAGATAGCAAGCTAAATGACCTCAAGTATTGGAGAGGAACAAGAAGAGCATAAAAGGGTTATTAGTTATTACCTAATTCTGAAGGAGAGGCAAAGTTAAAGTACTTTAAGCAAAGAGTAACATAATAAGATCCATGTTTTAGGAAGGAAGCCACAGGGGTAACCAGTATGAAAGCTGGGCCGGAGATGGGGGGGTAGTGCCGCAATGAAGTGGAGAGATTTGACTAAAGACGGCGGTGGTAGAGATGGCAAAGATGAGACTCTTTGAAAAGCATTTCATAAGCCTTCCTGAAATTCTAGGATTGCGACCTGGTTTGGGTAGGTAAATTAAAGAAGGAGAGAGAGATGAGCAGTGTGTCTAGTTTTGGAGTCCTAGTTTTGACAGATGGATAGTGATAAAAGGAACGTAGGAAGAGAAGCAGATGTAGTGGGGAACAGTGTGAGGAATAGTTAGATTGGTGACATATGTTTACTTCGACATTCCTGAGGGTATCCGAGTGCAGGTGTTCACTATACATTTGGGGAGTACCCCTTTGGCACTTAGGAGCCGGAAAGGGCTAGAAAGAAATTACTTGGAAACCACAACACTTCCGAGATAGCTGAAAAATAAGAATGGGTAAGGTATTCTGTTAAGTGGATGTTCGTGGGAAGACAGAGTTAGAACTCTGGGGAACATTAGCATTTCAGGGGACAAGATAGGAAACCACAAGGGGACATATGTGACACAGTTGAGAAATGACATTAGTCTAGGATATGATTGGCAAATATAATTAGCTTTGGGTTGGAGAAAGCCACATTGTGGGAACTGAGGAGTTAAGATCAGAGGTTGGAGATAGCACATTCAGAGTTAACCTTTCAAGAAGTTGGGTGAAGGAAAGCAGGGAAACAGGATAGCTTAAGGAGTGAGGCTAGATGGTGGTAAAGATGTTCATTGCTTTGTTTCATGTTTTCTCTAGGATGCGGGAAGCTCGAGCGTGCTTGTAGTCAGAGAGGGGCGTTGTCGGAGAAAGCACTCGCAGGGTGAAAGAGTGGAGAGGATTTCTAGTCCCGTGGAAGTCAGGAGCGTGAGATGTCAAACCGTGTAGAGGGGTTTGCCCGGCAGAGACCAGAGCTACGTCTTTCTCGGACAGAGTAAGAAAGGAGTGCTGAAGATCGCAAATTCCGAGGAAGAGAAAGAAGCGGCCGTAGGGGTCAGGGGTTGCAGAGATGAGAAACCGTACGTTTGTAGGGGCTCGGCGGGTAGAGCCGTGTGAGTTTCTCCGTCAGTGCTCGGTGCCGAGAGCAGAGCTCGCGAGAGCGGTATCGGCCCGATCCGGGATCGGAGCTGTAACAAGGTGGATGTGACACACTAAGGGATGAGAAAACCTAAAGATGCAAAGTAGCTGAAATCAGGAGATGAGGAAGTGAGGAGGTGCGGTTAGGCAGAGCAGGATGCAGCGACGTCGGGACTGACGGATGTTAATGCGGATTGACCACCTGACGGGAAGGGGAATTGTTGGGAAGATAGGAAGCTGTGGTCAAAGACTTAATTGAAGATTTTGGAGTTGGGACAGTTCTCAGTGATCCTCATGTAGAACTGACTTGAAGGTGACAGCGTCAGATCTGGGACACAGCGAGCTGTAAGGGCGGTCAGTATGTCCGGTAAGGTGCCAGGAGACTAGTGGAGAGTAAGAAGAAACGCACCTGTGGCCCAGATGCCTGGATCCTAGCAGAGGTGATCTGGGTGTTACAGTCCAGGTAGAAATAAATGGTGGTTGAGAGTCACGATGAGTTGAGCTTGTAGAGCAGCATTCCTGAGATCTGGGGCTGATGGTGAGAGAGAATTAGGTTTTATGTTAGATGAGGGAAAGAAGTCCTGTTTGTAGGAAAAAAAATATTAGCTGGAGTGTGCACAGCAGGAGGCATAATGGTTGTCACACACAGTGATGGACTGAGAAGTGTAGCGAAGGGCTGGTTTCAGTGGATCCAGAGCGTAGGTCGAAGAAAGGTGGGTGGATTCTTCAGCTGCTGATACTTCTGTAAGGAGGAATGCTAATTTTTACAATTAATGGAAGATTTGCTTTCAGGTAGCTTATTTGACTAATTCTGTCAAGTCAAAGCTTCTAGCGGGTGAGGGAGGCTGTACCATCTGTGAAACCACTCAGGTAAAGAACATGCTTCCTTATTATCTTTTTTGATTTTTTTTAACCAGTGTTTTCAAAACTACATGTAAAAGTTTTCATATCTTTGGGATCCTGAGACCTGTACCAGCATCCTTCATTCTTAAGCTCTTAGTTCCCGGTGTAACCCGCTGCTGCTTGTTTGGTCCCCGCATGAGTTCAGAACGTATCTGACAGAGCAGGTTTGTTACTGAATTTCAGGGAGACCTTGGGAAGGTTGAGCATTCATGCAGCAAACAAGCCTCACAGGCCAGTGGATGAATTTCTTCGTAGTGCAGAGCAGAGACAGTGTGTAATGAAGTCTCAGCGACTGAAACGCAGATCTCACCCGACACTCCTGTCCTGAGGCGGACTCCTGGGATGGCCGTGACTCTGGTTGTGTGACTCCGGTTGAGTAGGTTGTCTGGCCTTCAGCAAAGGTGCTGCCCGTGAGTAACGCAGAGTATACAGGACAGCTGTTGTACAGACATCAAGATGGATTTGAAGTCTGTAAATCAGATGACTAAGAGAGAGTGTGTGTGTGTGTGTGTTTCAGTTCTGCAGGCTGTTGTGAAATTGTCGGTGTAGCAGTTTTTATTAGCACAGCTTCTGTAAGGTGAGAGGGGCGGGGAGGGAGAGACTCTTGAGCAGGCTCCACAGCCAGTGTGGAGCCCCATGCTGGGCTCCCATCGTAGAACCCTGAGATCAGGACCTCAGCCACAGTCAGGAGCTTTACTGACTGAGCCACCCAGGCTCCCTAAGACAGCGTCAGTAGGATTTTATTTTATTTTTAAAGAATTTATTTACTTACTAGCACAGGAAGGAGGGAGGGAGAGAGCAGGAGTTGGAGAGGACAGAGAGAAAGAAAAGCAGACTTCCCGCTGAGCAGGGAGCCTGCCCCGGTACTTGATCGCAGGACCCTGAGGTCACGACCTGAGTTGAAAGCAGATGCTTCACTGACTAATTCCTCATTAAGATCTTAATGAAAATTTTATAAAATCATTTACCTGATTTGAGAAAGAAAAAAGAAAATTGATTTTTTAGAGATGTTTTAGTTTTTTATTCTTTTTTTTTTTTTTGCTTAAACTTCTAATCTTGAATGAAAAAGCCACTAAAGAAATGCCCTTTGGAGCGCATAGGTGGTGCAGTTGGTTCTGAGTCCTGATTTTGGCTCAGATCATGATCTCAGAATCTGAGACCCAGGCCCCGCCCCCTCCTGGCAGGCTCCCCTGCTCACTGGGGAGTCTGCCCCACCCCCTGTCTTTCTCCCCTCTGTCCCTCCCCCTCCCCCTGCCTCCATCAAAAATAAATAAAAGACAATAAATGCCCTTTGATAAGAGGAATATTTATTTATACCTTGAAGGGAAAGGACTGGGATGAAATAAACATCAGCAAAGAAATCGATAGGCTGGTAAATCTAAGTAAGTGATTATTTAGTAAGTCATGGATGAGGGTTAAAACATGCTGTTAAAAATGATGATGACCGAGGTAGAGGCTGTGGTTGAAAGACTAGGGACCTTGTATTGCTTGGGAACATAGATTGACTTTTTTTTAGACTGATTGTTTTCAAATTATTTATCATTTAATTTTGCACCTAAGAGAGATCATCACTGTGTGCTGCCTTAGAGGGAAAGTCCACTTCATCATAGCTTTGTGACCGTCCTGACTCAGCCACATACCTGCATTAGTAAGTTCCTCAGGTTCTCCATACGAAGTTGTTTGGATAAAGAAGAGGAGGCCACAGAGTGACCAACTCGCTTATGCTGGGAGAGAAGAACTCATTCCCAGCTCCTGTAACCTCACTCGTCCCCTGCTTTCTCCGTTCTCTTGTACTGAGGGGGAGGCCTGAAGGCAGAGCAGGAGTTGGGTCAAGGGTTGCAGAAAGAGAAGTGGGGAGGTTCTAACCCTGGAGCCCATGGTTCTGGAGAACAAACGGTAGAAATGTTTGTCTGAGCTGTGCCCTGGGATCCTGCAGGTGCTGCCTCTTGCGTTGAAAGGGGACCTAAAGGGACAGGAATCTCATGCCCTTATCTGTCCCCATCTTCCCACTCTGAAGATTCTGGAGTAGTGGCTGAAGCTCTTTCTGGAGTGCTAGAACCCAAGGAATGAACTTGGCCTGAGGAAACTGGTCACTGGTGTTAAAGTCGTCTTCCCTCCGTTGTCCAGACGTCTTTGATCATCTGAGTGAAAAGCTCTGTGTCGCTCTCGACGAACTTGTTGGCTCCGATGAGACCCTGCGCTGGGGTCAGCACAGGGGGTGGTAACTGAATCTGTGCTATTTCTGTGTGTGACCCCGCAAGGGTCATGTGTCTCCAGCTTTCTCGGAATCATCACTTCCAAGTTTTAGCTTTCGGTTAAACGTGTTCCTTTTACTTAGAAGGGACCCAGACGGTGCGCTGACACACTCGGTGTTGGCAGGCATGCCCTTCCCTACCGACCTCACACTCGACTTCTTCGATTTTCAAGTTTCACTTCCTGAACTCGTCCTTGATCTCGGCCCTTCTCCCCGCATGGGGCCGAGCAGAGAAGGCTCGCTCCTCTGATGGTATCGCACACTCTGGTGCAGCCCATCGCACTGTGATGCTCTTTCCTTCAATCTCTTGCTCTCGGGTTTCTTTCTCGCCCTCAAGCTGACGAGCTCTTACGGAGCAAGTGTGAAATCTCACATCCCTCGTCCAGTCCGCTTTCTCCTTCTCGGGGCCAGAACCCGATACATGGGAAGGAGTTCACTTAAATGTCGGCTCTGCAGTTGCCCAGGCATCTCCTGCCTACCCCTGAGTAGGGAAGATTCACTTTCATCTTAATTGCCCCTGCTCTAAGACACATCGGTTGTTTGTTTTCAGGAAGAAATGTGCCCTTCGCTTTTCTTGTAGCACAGATACAGGCAGTTATTAAGTTTTAACTAGACCGATTTGCTTGGGTAGCTGTTGTTTTTATTCTAGGACTTTAAGAAAATAAACGGTTAAGGGGAATTTTTGTCTTGCCATTTCCTAGGAAACAGAGGTAGGGTCTTCGGTGGAAGGAAGGTGGAGAACAGCATCTTGTCAAAGACATGGTGATGAATTATCCAGAGATCTGTACTGGTAGTTCTTCAGAGTTCCCTGTGGAGTGCATTTGTGTGTAGAAGTAACTTTCTAAGCACTGTTTAGATATTAGGTTTTTTTTTTTTAATATTTTACTTTATTTTTTAAAAGATTTTATTTATTTATTTGACAGATCACAAGTAGGCAGAGAGGCAGGCAGAGGGTGGGGGGTAAGCAGGCTCCCCGCTGAGCAGAGAGCCCGATGCGGGGCTTGATCCCAGGACCCTGAGATCATGACCTGAGCTGAAGGCAGAGGCTCAGCCCACTGAGCCACCCAGGATCCCCTGGTTTTTGTTTTTTGTTTTTTTAATTAAGTAATCTCCAAACCCCATGTGGGGCTCGAACTCATGATTGAGTTCCTTGCTTTACTCAGTTAGTGAGACAGCCCTAGTGAGTTTTTTGTTTTGTTTTGTTTTGTTTTGTTTAAGAGTCAAAATTCTCAGCAAATTGAGCAGGAAATGTAAATGATAATTAATACCTAACATCTAATAATAATCTTCCTACGTCAGGTTCAAGATGTTGTTCCTATAACGAGTTACGACACTGCTGGCTCATTCCTGCTACTGGGATGTAACAATGGATCAATATACTACATAGGTAAGTTTGTGGCCATGTAGCCTGGTCCTATTTAATATTTTTTAAAAATAAAATACTACTTTAAAAAATTTTAAATAGATGCACTATTTTAATACTTAAAATGTTTATGTTTTAGATATGCAGAAGTTCCCTTTGAGAATGAAGGATAATGATCTTCTTGTAACCGAGCTTTACCACGATCCTTCAAATGATGCCATTACAGCGCTGAGCGTGTACCTCACACCCAAGACAAGTTAGTACCCGGCAAAACTCTTACAGATTCTTGACCCTTTTTGGAGAATGTATGTGTATTTACTGGTTTATCATGCTAAAACTAATAGTAGTTTCTTTTTGAGAATTACACTTTGGAGGATATCATCCCTCAGTCTGAAGTTTATATTTGGTCATGTATTGAAGCCAAACATGACCCATAAGCAAGCATAAGTTGAGGTGGGAAATGAGGACTTTTCCTCTCCCGTGTTGTATTTAAGTAAAACATTGCAGCATTAACTAAAGTTAGTAAAAAAAAAAAAAAAAAAATCTATACATTTACCTTCCTATTTACCGTAGCTGATTTTGTTTTGAAGTTGGGAGCTTTTTATTAACAGTGAGAAAGCTTTCAGACTATTAATCTCTGTTGGAAATTGCCTTATTTCCTTGGAAAGATTTTAATTTGTTATGGAAAAAAACATTTTATTTGGAGGTTTAGTATCTAGCTTTCCGTCTTTCCAAGGCCATTACAATGAAATTTTATTAAGAATTTTTGTGTTTTTTATATTTTTACATTCTAGTTCGAAAGAAAATGTAAGCGGGAAATTTAAAATTTATCTGTGATGAATTACAGGAAATATTAACATGTCTAGCAATATTAATATATTTGAATGTGGTACTCATATAAAATCATCACTTTATTGAGTTCATTGAAGAAGCAATCTTCAGTGGAAGTATTCTAATGTATGCAGATGATTTTGATTAATATTACAGTAGGATTTCAGCTGTCTTTTGCTAAAATGGGTCCGTAAACACGGTCTTATGTGTTGGCTGCTTTTGTGCAGCAGTTGTGTGTGGTTGTGACAGATAGTATGGCGGGGAAAGTTTGAAATATTTGCCATCTAGCCCTTTACAGAAAGTTTGCTGTCCTCTGCTATAGAATGAGATGTGCTTTTCTTTTCAGTCAAATTAGAAAGGGAGGAAAAACCTTGGCGGTGGCAGGGGGAGAACAGGGTGGCTTTTTAGGTTAGAAGCGTTTGCTGCGGTGTGTTCCTTCTCTTCTGATTCAGGTGTTTTCAGGTGAATCCGGCAGAATAACTATTAAAGCTAAAAGATTCTCTCTCTGTGAACCTCTTAAGTATAGTGGTCACTGAACTCCATTCTATCCTTAAATATGTAATGGAGTCTGGACACTTGTCTTTAAAAAACACACATACACAGGTGAGCTTGACAGTGAGCTTGTGCGGAGTTAGACACACCGGAGGTGAGTGTGATGTAAGCAAGGTCATGGGTGTGTTTGCTTCAGAGCTAAGTGTTTTGAGTCTGTTAAATAGTATATCCATGAGTATTCAAGAAAGAATCAATAATATAACAAAAGTAAAAGTAAAACACATGGTTATTCCAGGCTAGAAGTGGTAATGGAATATTGCTTTAGAAATACTGCTAGGAAATACTTAGCGTGTCAGATTTACTAATTCTTTAAACATTTGTAGAAGACCTGTCTCAGGCACTCCGTAAGGCGATACAAATAAAAAGATGGTTGCGACTGAGTCCCTGTCAGTGACGAGTGGAGACAGACGGGGAAGCGGAGGAGCGGGTGTCAGGGTGACGGGGATGGACCCTCACAGGCAGCACGGGGAGGGCTGCACGAGTCCATGGGGGGTGGGGGGAGGACTTGCGAAGGAAATAACGAGTTTCATGCGCTGTCTGTGCCGGGCTGGATTGGGGGCTCGTGAAAGCACCGAATCCAGCTCTGTCGCTTTTCCTCCAGGGCAGCTTTGTGTCGCCATCTGATGTGCCCCCTTTCAACTTCTGCCCTCGTGCAGGTGTCTCTGGGAACTGGATCGAGATCGCCTACGGTACGAGCTCTGGCGCGGTGCGCGTGATCGTGCAGCACCCGGAGACGGTGGGCTCGGGCCCGCAGCTCTTTCAGACTTTCACCGTTCACCGAAGTCCTGTTACAAAAATCATGCTGTCCGAGAAGCATCTGGTGTCAGGTAAAGTCCTGGTGAGGCAAAACCTTGTTTGCCTCTGTGCAATTTTCTAGACTCCACGAATGGAAAGAAGAGAAAAAACACTGGTTTATGTGAGAAAAGCATATTAAAAGAAATGGTAGGAAAGTTTAATACTGAAGAAGTGTTACAGTTGTCTTTTAAAGAAAGTTTATTTTTAATTTTGCCCGATTGTAGTATACATAAATCTAGTAAAGAGTTGAGCATATCTTTTACTTACTCTCTATTCTAATATTTTGTTCTCCTGGCAGTTTATTTGAGGAAAATTACATTTTTTTGCGTTCGTTGTTCCTTAGTCATTAGGGTTTTTTTTTTAATGTCGATTCTCATTAGATACTTAGATGATACAGATTTTTAAGCTTAATGAGTGTGACACTCACAGTATTGATCACAGTAAAATTCCATTGATGAGGCTCACTGTATATGAAATTTCTAAAAGGCTTTAATTTTCTTTTGAGTCAGGTGTATCAGTAGAGTTTGCTTTTACATTAAATCTTTTGTAGATCACTTCCTGCCTAACTTAAACTTTTTATAAGCATCATTTTCATCTATCAAGTTTATTGTTTATTGGAAGACTACGTCATACTAAAAGGTGATGCATCTTTGACTAATCTGCAGTCTAAGTAAACACTCATGGGGCTGAAATACCTTGTCCATGGATGGATGGGTGGGTGGATGGGCGCGCTTTTATTGGTATTTAATTGCTTGAGTAAAAAGTCCAGTGGTTTTGAGTATAATCATGCCCGCCCGCCCCAAGCAATGCGTCTCTCTCCTCTGTAGGTCTTCTTACAGCAGCTCACCTGCCTCCCTGAAGAGTCTTCGTCACACTCTTGTGGGCTCCTCCTCTTTTGGCCAGTCACTGAGGGTTGGGTTGCTTGAGAGCTCTTCCTCGTTCTCCATTCTTCCTTGTCCGTAGTGTTCTTGGTGACTTGAGTGTTACCGTCTGTGTGCCGGGGACCCCCAGACTTTTTCTTCGCCTGTGACTGTTCACAGAGTTCCAGATGTGTATATCTAGGGTAGACAAGTCTCTGGTTGATAGACATGTCAGAATTAACCTGGATCAACAGTACTTGGCTGTTTCTCTCGGAAGCCATCTCAGCACACAGCATCACCAGTGCGCATTTCCTCAAGCTCGAGACCTAGGAACCGCTCCTGGTTCTTCCCTTTCTCACACCCCCGACAAATGTGTAATCTGTCGCTAAGTCCTTTTAGCTTTGCTTCAATGTATGTCACAGATCTGATCACTCGGTGTCCATTGCTGCCAGCCGGGTAGCTTTTCTCATTTCTCCCCCAGATCACTGAGCTCAGATGTTTTTTTTTGTCTGTTTCTCTCTTGCCTCTCTGTGGTTCATGTTCCTTACAGTAGGTAGAGCCAGAAATAGCTTTTAAAAATGTAAACCTTGCTGACTCCCCATGGCTTCCTATTGAGTGCAGGATAAATAAACTAATAGGGTTTTTCCTATTATGGGTCCTACCTTCTTTTCAAGCCTCTTTTTCTCTCTGCCCTTCATGTAACTTTCCTCATTGCTTACAACACCCTAACCCTTTGGCTTTTGAATTTGTTAAAAATGCTTCAGAACTTCTGCACTTCTTTTTTTTAAGATTTTATTTACTTATTAGACAGAGATCCCAAGTGGCAGAGAGGCAGGCAGAGAGAGAGGAGGAAGCAGGCTCCCGCTGAGCAGAGAGTCTGACATGGGGGCTTGATCCCAGGACCCGGGGATCATGACCTAAGCCAAAGGCAGAGGCTTTAACCCACTGAGCCACCCAGACGCCCCTGCACTTCTTTTTCTTTGAAATGTTTCACCTCTCGATACTTGTTTGGCTGCCTTCTTGTCACTCAGGTCCATTTCCAGTACCTCCTCAGTGAGGCCACCCAGTCCCACTTAGCCAGACGTTTCTCCAGGTCGCTTTTGCTGTCAACATCTCGATTGGTTTTCTTCATAGACTTATCACTGAATCATTGTTTTGTTTGCTTATTTGTCGTCTGTCTCCCTCTGCTAGAATGTCAGTCTTACAGTAGCAGAAGAAGCTCTTTGACTCTGTTTTCAACACTTACCAGAATTCTTGACACATAAAAGATGCTGAATAAATGTTACGTAAAATGAGGTAATTGGATCCTGTGAGAAAATAAGATTGTTTTGCCGAGGTTATTGTGATGTTCAAATGATCATATTTAGACTCCTAAGTGCTGTTGTTTTGATGGTGATGCGGTTCCTGCAGGATGAGGTTCCAGAGAACTACACAGTGCGATCTGCATTTTAACATCAAATATTTCTTGTAGGTTTGAAATTTAAATAAATTTGTCAAGAAAAATGTCCAGTTGAGCTAAAAATCTAGAGTATTTTATGTTAACTCAGTTACATTATTCTGCCACCTGGTGGATATCAACATGTATGTAACGACATTCTTTTTCTAATAGTGTTAGTTTTCATGTCTTAAATAGAAACTTAAATGATTAATTTTAACATAATAGCCATAATTGCCTATTGAATCACTTTAAGTGTTCAAGGTATTGCCTTTTTCTTTTTTTTTTTTTTTTCCCAAGGTATTTTTCTGAATCCTGGTAAGCATAAGAGTGAAATCAGGAAATTATTTTCCATGAGGTTGATTAAACAGCCTAGAACTAAATGTCTCCTTTTTCACCAGAAACCAGTATCCTGAGACATGAGAATCTTGTTACATAAGTAACACTGATACTTTGAATTTTTATTGCTATTTGTTAAAATTAAATTTCTAAAGTTTTGTTTCAAATTTGCAACTGTGGCCATTTACCCAGTAGGAAAGGTGTGTATATATGAAAGCTTGGATACTTTCCTAGCATTTACTGGTGAAGTCATAGCTCATTGCTAATAATAGCACATTCTCTGGAATCCAAATAAATTGTACTTTTCCATTAAAAAGGAATGCCACAAAAGAGCACATTTATTTATTTATTTATTTATTTATTTTCTAAAAGCACGTTTTTTTAATAAGGAATGCCACAAATGTACTTTTTTTCTTTTACATTAATATCAGTTGCTGGTTTATATTTTCTAAAGGAGTATTTAGATCAAAAAAACAATAGAGGTCAGGTACTTGTTAGATATCTCAATATATATCCACTTAATATTATTTACATTAAAAAAAACTAGTTGGAGTATGTTTCTTAAATGCAGTCTCGCATTTTATATAAAAATACTTCTTTATTTTAATTTTCCTCAATATAGCTTGAGTGGGCGATACAAGCTTTTTGACAAATGTAATTTGTAGCAGTAAATTTTCAGGAACTCCTGATCTAGGTTGTTTAATATTTAACAGAAGCAGTTTCAGTGGTTGAAAAAAAATAAACTGCACAACTCACTTACTATGTAGTTTAGCCACAGAACAGAATAATATTCAGCATCTTTTGTCTTGCGTACACCTTTTTTTTTTTTTTTAACCTTTTTTACGTTTATACTCAACAGGCTACTTTTATAAGGACCCATGGATTTACTCACATTCCTTAGATTTGTAGCAAGGTAAACTGTATTCAGTTCTTTCAATTTTGTTGGCTAGGATAACTTTAGGATAAATAGGTTGTCGGCCATTCAAAATATGCTGTGATCTATCCAAGATTATAGTTTAAAAAGTTAAAATTTGTTTATAAAAGTGATTTTGTTGATGCTTTTATAATCTGTATTTAATAACTTATTTTTTGTTTTCTTTCCTAGTGTGTGCCGACAATAATCACGTCCGGACATGGACAGTAACACGGTTCAGAGGCATGATCTCTACTCAGCCAGGGTCTACACCATTAGCGTCGTTCAAGATACTGTCTCTGGAGGAGACGGAGAGTCATGGAAGCTATTCCTCTGGAAATGACATAGGTGGGTTAGATAATTTGGGGGCATTTTCAAGTATTTTGTGGGCAATGCAGAAGTAGTATGTTAACTGTAGTAGAAGCCTAAAACTGAGTTTCAAATAGAAATTTTTCACTTCAGTTTTGAAACTCATTTAAAAGAAATTTAATGTGTTTCTTAGTTCTATAAATTCACAAATTATAGCCTTTTTTTGTTTAAAAAGTTGAGAGCAGAGTTTTCATCTGTTTATCATTTCCTTATTAAAATAATATCTCCAAATGCTAACCACTTTAGGTTGTAATTAAAAACCAGGATAGGGAAAAAAAATAAATAAAGGCAGGATAGCAGTGCGCATTTGACACCTGAAGCTTTTTTTTCTTTTATTGCTAATAATCTGAAAATAAAATTTTGAAGCTGGCAAAGGGCTGGCTGTGTTACATGCTAGCAGTCTTGGTGGCATCACAGTGGCTTGTAGGAAATGAAAATAGCATGTCTCAGTGGATACGCTCTGATTTCAGCAAAAAGTTTATGAAGTTGGTGTGACTTCCGTCACGACACCATATGACACGTGGATGTGGATTCTCTCTCTCTCTCTCTGTCTTCAGCAAAAATATATGAAGTTGTGATCTGTCTGTCCTGACACCCTATGACACGTGCAGATGTCGATTCCGTCACTGTCTCTCTCTCTCACACACACACACACACACACACACAGTTTTCACAGAGACTATCATTTTCCCCAGGGGCACTTTTGGAAGAATCTCTACTGGATATTCATTGCGTCTCACGTGCTTTTAATAGTTCTATGGGACCTGCTCACTGACTCCTGGGCCTGTCTGGTCATTTTTTAAATAAGCAGAAATTGTAGCACTGGTGGAAAATAGGGAGTATGTGAGAGGTCTTTTACCAGATTTGTTTTATGTGAAACATTTAAATATATGTCCATCCAGAATATGCCCTCACGGTAAAGATTTCAAAGTAGTTATCTTTTTTTTTTTTTTTTTTTAAGATTTCATTTATTTGACAAAGGTGGGAGAGCAGGCTCCTCGCTAAGCAGAGAGCCCGATGTGGGGCTCAATCGCAGGACCCTGGGATCATGACCTGAGCTGAAGGCACAGGCTTAACCCACTGAGCCACCCAGGGGCCCCTCAAAATAGTTATCTTTGAAAAAAATAGAAGCTGCTTATGGGAATTGTACTACCACAGTCTTAGTGTTTTTTTTCAAAGAAACACTTGGTTTTGGTGATTTGAACTAATTGCTCTGTGACCCAGTTTTCTATGTGATCGAGGCACTGAAAGTTTAGTTTTATCTCATCAGTATATTTTTTTCCTGATTTATTGAGCTATAATTGACATACAACATTGTGCAGGGTTAAGTGACAGCATCAACAATTATATTGAGTGCCTTTGCTCCAAGTATTAGAAATATTAAAAAAAAAGAAAAGAAAAAAGAAATGCAGTGAACGTCAAGTTGCAGTGCAGTGACCAGTGGGGATAAAAAGCAAACACTTACATGGGGCGAGGCACCCGGGGCAGATCGTGCTCGTCTCCGTGCCAGCTGTTGCGGCCTACGGTCCCCAGTTCATCTCCCTGAGAATTTTATGAGGTAGATTATTGCCACTTAACTTTGATGGAAACTGATGAGGTCTTAATGTTTGGACTAAAACTTTGAGCTGAGACACGAAGGTATAGAATGTCACCGGATCGGGACATTACTGGCAGAGAACACAGCATGCTAGAGGGATAGAGGCCCAGAGAACCTGGCGAGTTGAGAAAATGTCCAGGTCATTAGTAGTTGCTGGTACGTGGGTAAGAATTGTAGGGCGTGAGACTGGGTGGAAGGGCAGGGTCCGATCATGGAGTGTCGGATCAGGGAGAACATGTGTAATGTGAATAAATAGATGTTCTGGAAGAGCCCTGTAAGTGACAATAGCCTTGTGAAATATTTGAAAGAGGGAAGGGAGACCCCCCCCCGCCATAGTTCTTTAAGAAAATATTTTAAGAGCTAGACATTCTCGTTAGTGGAACAGAACAGAAAGTCCAGCTTCAGAGGCTCCTGTGGGGGGGATCTGGACGGCAGCGGGCCGCTGAGTAATCAGGATCGGGGGCCGCTGTGAAACCAAGAACGGAGCGACTTCGAAAGCAAGAAGTTCCGAGGCAGAAGTTCAGAAGATTCAGAGGAGTCTTTCTGATTCCCTGCTCCTTCTTCACCATTGAAGATAGACACCTGAGAGCATTTTGTGCTCTGAAGGAGCCAGTTTGGGGAGAGGAGTTGGAGAAACTTGAAGCTCAGGATGGGGGTGTGTATATCATTGAGGTACGAAAACAAGTGAGAATCTCCCATGAAGGTAAAGGTTGAAGGAAGAGAAGATACAGTCCCAGAACCCTCGTTCCTGGTTATTTTATTCGTCACCGCTAGTTTGACTTCGGTTATGGGTTATTGAGTGAGGACCGCCATTTCCTCTCAGCAGAATCAGACTGCAGAAGACTGTCCAGTCGCTGGGCCCCTGCACAGGAGCCAGACGTCCTGGGTGTGACTCCAGTTCCTTTAGGCAGGACCCGTGGGGTCTTTGGTTCCCTGATCTCTTGATGCCTTACTTTTCTCATCTGTAAAATGAAGATAATAATAGTGTATCCCTTATGTGGTTGTCAGGATGACTAAAATGAGTTACTTGGGAAGCATTTCCTGTGGCACACAGTGAGCATACTGTGTAGGTACTTGCTAGCTAATAAAGATGTTCCATTTATTAATTAGCTGTGATTCACATAAGGTAAAATTGTTTCATACATCACAAACTTTTTGTGAATAACAAGTTGGTATTATTTTAGCGAGTGAGTATGAAAACGAGAATTATTAGAATTTTATGTTTAAGTTTTACATGAAATACTTTTTTTTTATATTGTTCAGAATCTTTCTAAAATGAGGGGACTATGAGCTAGTCACCTGCCTTGCCAAGTACAATCAAGTAAAAATAATTGAATCCTTTTTTTCAGATGGAAAACCTTGCAGGATGCAGCAGGTTTCTGATTAATTAATTTTTTTAAATTAATTAAATTCTGTTTAATGAAGTTGCACTTTATTCTTTAAGAGTTTGCAGGTGGCTTTGCAAAAAAAGAGTAAAATCCGTAATACATAATTTTACTTATATATCCTTTATCTGAAGTTATAAGAAACTGAGCACATTCTCAAAGATAAAACATGTAGAGCCTTTATTTTAACACGTCTCATTCTATTACTCTTGATGTATAGTCTTAAGCAAATTAATGCCTTCAGCTTTAATGGCCGTAGTGCATAAAATATAACTTGAGATATTATGTATTTCTTTAAGAAAGGTTTAATGCAAGTTGGAGTACTTGTCAAAGCCCTTCATTCTTGTCTGACTTGGACGTGGGATACACAATGCCGCATAGTGATAGGCATGGAAAATTCTTTCTTTTTCCTCTTTGTATTGATATTCACGTTCCTTTTGTTCAGTGAAACCAACCGAATTCCAATTAACTTGTTTCGTCATTTTCTGTTTCCTAACCCAGGGCCTTTCGGAGAGCGAGATGATCAACAGGTGTTTATCCAGAAAGTTGTTCCCATCACCAACAAACTGTTCGTAAGACTCTCATCGACTGGGAAAAGGTAAAACTTTACTGTAGAGATGTTTATATTCAGAAGTCACTTTTGTCTTAAAAAACCTGTTGAATAATTTGGCACATTGATGAAAGAGTGCTACCAGAAGCAAACTGTTGAAAAAAGAAATCTAGTGGTCTTGTGATCATTTTAGCTTAAAATAAAGACAGTATTTAGTCCGTATCCTCTAGCATTTATTTAGATTTTCAAGCATGCTGTGCATAGTGAAGGACAAGTTACAGAGCAAGGAGTCGTGAATTTGATGGCAAAGAGTTGGACTAAATCCTAATTTTGGCACTTGCTCTTACTACCTATGAAAATTCAACTTGTTGCTTTTTTTCTCTGAGTACCCCTCCCCCCCAGTTTCTTTATAAAGTTCACCTACCATGGTAAGATGTTGTAAGATAAAATGAATTAAAAACATGAAATATCTTATGTGGTCCCTGGCACTAACAGATGCACAATGGAAGTTAGTTTCCCCTTCCTTTTCCATTTGAGTGAAATTTTACTTCTTTTAAATTATTACATGTAGCCTCACACAGATTGAGCTACTGTACGTTTCTCTTTAAAAACCTAAAATTTGGGTGCCTGGGTGGCTCAGTCGTTAAGCATCTTTCTTCAGCTGAAGTTATGATCTCAGGATCTTGGGATCAAGCCCCATATCAGGCTTCCTGCTTCGCGGAAAGCCTGCTTCTCCCTCTCCCTCTCTGTCTGTTTGTGTTCCCTCTCTCGCTGTGTCTCTCTCTGTCAAATAAATAAATAACATCTTGAATAAAATAAATAAAGATAAAAACCTAAGATTTTTTTGCAGGCCAAACAAGTGAAAAAGGTAGAATTCCTGTTAGTAGTCATTAAGAAGTTTACAGATTTTCATATAAATGTTAACAAATGCTACTGATACTCTTACCCTTCAGCATATGGTCTCTGATATTTTAAAGAATAATCTCTTGGAGATATATTTTCTTCCATCAAAGTTCATTGCATGTAGTCCTCAGCAGTTAAATGAATTGATGCCAGAGAATGATTTCTATGTACTAAACTATCTTTTTGTCACCTTGTTTTTTAAAAGAAAATGTATTAGAAGCCTGTGATGTAGTTAGAAGTTGAATTATTATCTTGAGAAATGTTATAAGTCATTGTGATTTATTGTGTTCTCTGCATATTCAGTGAAGATGTTGCCAAACATTTATTAAAACTGCTGCATAACATCTTCTAACGATGTAGTATTTCAGAGTCTTGTTCAATTCTAGTGTCTCCCCTCTTCTGTTACTTTAAAGATTTATTTACTTATTTTAGAGAGAGAGATCAAGCAGGAAGAGGGAGGGGCAGAGGGAGAAGGAGAGAGAAACCCACGCAGGCTCTGCACTGAGTGCGGAGCCTGACGTGGGGCTCAATCATGACCCCAAGATCAGACTCCAGCCTAAACTAAGGGTCATAAACTCAACCAACCATGCCACCCAGGCACCCCTTTTCTGTTACTGTAAACAGTAGCAGAGTGTTAGAAGCAAATATAATCTTTATAACAAAATAAATTTTATAATTTTTATATTTACGATTCCAGAGGAAAAGATATGTTTATAAAAATAATCAGAAATTATTTTACAGAATTGAATAGGAAATCAACCCTTTATGAAGCTAATGTGAAGCAAAGCTATTGTTTAAAGATAGTTCAGATTCTTAAGAATGGGAAGTAAAATGAAAAGGTTTTATTGCAAGTGGGCAGCGAACAAACCTTGTCAGCGTTTTAAAGGAAGGAGTTATTCTAAGGAATCTAGCCCATAGAAAAAACAAAAAGCAAAATCATCTTTGTTTTCAAGCAGATAGGTTTATATTGTTTCATTTCACTTTATTTTAAATGTAAACAGTAATCTAGATTTATGAAATATTTTATATCAATTTACAGGTATTAAATATAATTCACTATATCAAGAAAAATTTGTAATTATCTTGATAAACACAGAAAAAACATTTGATAGTTCATCCATTTTTGACTTCAAGAAAGGAATCTTGTACTTAAAATGACAGATTATTTTTAATCTGAAAATAATACCTATAAAAACAATTATAGTACCCTTTATACTCTGGTGAAATATTGAAAACTTTTCCCTTAGATTGGGAATGAGACTAGGACATCTATCACTATATGTGGGCATCTAGTAATTAACCCCTCTCCCCTTACCACTTTTTGCCCTGCCTGCTAGGAAGCTCAGCTATGCTTCATATTCTGTTTTTTGTTTCTTACGTTGATAAGGATTGTATTTCCCCTTCCTCCTTTATTTTTTGACCTTGCATTTGCCTGGTACTAGTTGTTTCTTTTTTAATTTTTTTTATTTATAAGCCCCCCCTGCTTTGAAGTAGTCTGGGATAAATAATTAAGTGCAGTTCAGTCAACTCTTTTATATGACTTTGACACATCATTTGCTGATACTATTCCTTGGTTTCCTTATTTGTCAAATGTGGATAGTTGTTCATTCTCAGGTTCTTTTACCCTTAATGAAAATTAATGAAATAGTTATAAAAATGCTTCAGAAAAGTTAAGAATATTTTCCTAATGGAGGGTGCTACTTAGATCTCTCCATACAGCTCTGCATTTTTTTTCTGGTTTCAGACTTGTAATTTGCGCATAAGTTTTAAATGACCTCTCAAGATCTTTTCTAGTTTCATGCCTAGTTGCTTTGTTTCTTTCTGCCTTTTTAGTTTTATAACGTCTTTTTAGAGAATTACTCAATTCCTATCAAGGTTCTTTCTGTTTTTCTCTTTTTTTAAAAAATTTTTTATGGTTTTTTCTTTCTGTTTTTCTCCTAAGGGTGACTTAAATTATTGTATTATTTCAGTTATTCAAATGCATTGTTTTATAAGAGCCTTTTCTCTATACTCAAACAGCATTCAAATTTAATTCTGTCAACTTGCCTTGAACTTTATTTAATGTTTTACATATAGAGGACACTCATACATAAACAATTGATTTGAAAAATCTGGTTTACAAAATGTTAGCTGTTCCCCGTCTTCGGCAGAATCTGTGAGATCCAGGCTGTTGACTGCACAACAATATCATCGTTCACGGTGAGAGAATGTGAGGGCTCGAGCAGGATGGGCTCCCGGCCACGGCGCTACCTGTTCACAGGCCACACGAACGGCAGCATTCAGATGTGGGACCTGACCACGGCCATGGACATGGTGAACAAAAGCGAAGAGAGGGGTAGGTTCCGTGCCGAGAGCTCTGCGTCGCAGGGGGAGCCTCTGACGGCAGTGATGGTAATGAGGCTGTGTTTTCCCAAGATGTAGGTGGTCCCACTGAGGAGGAGCTGCTCAAGTTACTGGATCAGTGTGACCTGAGCACATCTCGCTGCGCTACTCCTAACATCAGTCCAGCAACTTCCGTGCTCCAGCACAGCCGCCTCCGGGAGTCCAGCTCCAGGTGCGGGCGGGGGTCTGGGACTGTGTCTCAAGGTCGCTTGGTTGCTTTGGGGAAGATTGGGAGATCCCGTAATCACATAGTTGTTGGAAGCCACGTTGTTCAAGACACGTTTTTAATCAGACTTCATGTTGATATTCAGTTTTTTGGTTTTTTTTTAAATATTAATTTCTCATCTGCAAGCATATCTGATTCTTTTCATAGAAAAACACATTTTTCCTTTAACTTTTGTGACTTGCTGCCAATCTGGATGCCTTTTATGCAATCAAGAGTTCATTCAAAGGAAATTAGAAAAACCACGTCACCTTGGATAGTATGTGGAACTTTGTTCCTCTTGCCTCAGGGACGTATTGATCAGAGGGATGACATCATCTATCTAATCTTGGATTTAGTTATTACGTACTTTTAATACAGTGGCTTAGTGTATCTTCCAGCTAGCACATTTTTAACAATTCCGAAATTTGAACTAAGGACCAAATACTGATTTATATTAGTTCCGCATTAGTTTTAAAGAGTACCCCCCTCATCGCTTTTTTCAGTTATTCAGAAATCCAGCTGGACTGAATATGTATTTATTATTTTCTTTGGTAATTTGATACACGTATACCTATGCAAACACTAATACATACTATAAAGAGTTTTAATAAGTAAATTTTTATATATAGAAATTCTTTTTTTTTATTGTTTTTTTAGAGATTTTATTTATTTATTTGATAGAGATTATAAGTGGGCAGAGAGGCAGGCAGAGACAGAGGGGGAGGCAGGCTCCTGCTGAGCAGAGAGCCCGATGTGGGGCTCGATCCGAGGACCCTGGGATCATGACCTGAGCTGAATGAAGGCAGAGGCTTTAAGCCACTGAGCCACCCAGGCTCCCCTACATCATTCTTTATATAGTTAAATAATGTCTTTTCAGGTAGTTTAATGAGATAGCCCCCTGAAAAATCTCAGAAATCTAAACTGTAATTTTTAAAAACTCTCTTTCAGCCTTCAGCTCCAGCACCATGAAACCATCCACGAAGCAGCTACTTACGGCTCCATGAGGCCTTACAGAGAGAGTCCCCTGTTAGCAAGAGCGAGAAGAACTGAGAGCTTCCACAGTTACAGGGACTTCCAGACTGTTAATTTGAGCAGAAATGTAGACAGAGGTGTCCCTGAAAATGGGAACGTGGGTCCAATACAAGCCGAAGTAAAGCGGGCAACAGGGGAGTGTAATGTGTCAGAGAGAAAGTCTCCTGGAACAGAAGCGAAGAGTTTGAGAGAATCAGATGGTGGATTGGAAGTGCACAAAATAGCTGAAGGTCTAGAATCCAAGAAAAGGTCCTCAGAAGAAGAAAATGAAAATAAAGTGGAATTACGGAAGAAAGGGGGATTTGAAGGAGGAGGATTCCTTGGGAGGAAGAAAGTCCCCTATCTGGCCTCATCCCCGAGTACTTCCGACGGAGGAACAGACTCCCCCGGGACTGCGTCTCCGTCTCCTACGAAGACCACGCCATCTCCTCGGCATAAAAAAAGCGATTCTTCAGGTCAAGAATACAGCCTGTGAAGACTCACCAAAATAATTGTTTCGTTAATTTAGATGAAGGTTCACAACTTTACTGGGTTTCAGTACATTCGCTTTTACACCAAAACTTCCCAAGAAATTAAAACCGGAGTTCATTCGGTATCTTTTTAACGGAATTACCCAGAGGGAGGAGGTAAAAATAATTCTGTCTCTTCGGGCCTTTTGGAAAGTTTTTTTAGTTTTACAAGTACATTCAACGGATCATTTGTAAAGCAAGAGTCCCTTTCAGTGTTTAGCTACTCTGGATTTTGGAAGCCAAGTACTGAGTCGTACTGACCTGGGCGCACTGCACTTGGGCATCCCTGAGGGCGCAGGGACCAGCAGATGGCGCTCCTGATCTCATCGTGCTTGAGATTTGTCTCGCATCGTCCAGTGAAGCGAATCACATCAAATCTCTCTGGATAGTCTCCCAACACTTCTTGTGATTGCCATGTGTTTACCACATATTTAATGAGGTGCTATGTTTGTGAAGAATTACCTAATTCAGAAACACTATTAATGTTGACCACCAGACTACACTACGAAGTAGGCAGTCCCTTCGGATGTTTTTCTTAAATCGTGGGTCATTTTCTGATTCTCATTATTTGGAGTTCTTAAATCTTAGCAAGTGTCACCAATATTAAATACCCAAAGTCCATTTAAACTTTCTTTAAAGTTGGAGCAGTTGTCTGTGTTTGAAACAGATGAAATAAAAAATAATAATCAAGGCTAGAGCATTGCGTGCCCAGAAGGGAAACCATCCTAGTCTTCCGTCTGCCTTGTCCGATTTAGGGGCCACGTGTTTCCACCCACTGTCAATAATGAAAATAATTAAGTCAGAATGTCGCCATTTTGTTAAGCTTCTAAGACGGCAGTTCTCAACTTGTGGTTCAAGGTTTTGGCTGCTATGCAAATAATTGTTTTAAAATATATTTTGAATTATGAGACAAATTTTTTGTACCTTTTTTTTGGTTTGGAATACTTTTCAAGTTTCTGCACATAGGGCAATTGTAAATTTAAAGCATTAAGCATTTATTGGTGAATAATGTATATATTCCCCGTCAAGAAATATGAGTGAAATTGAAGTAAATTCTTTAAAGTTTACTATATTGCTAGTGGTTTCACAACACTTGTATTTATTTATCAATGAAGTCTAATAAAGTTGATTAAGACGGTGTGTTCTCGGTTTTTTAAGGAGTCGTTATGCTGTTTGAAGTACACCTACAAGGTTGGCAGGGTCTGCTTCCGGCGGTAAGAAGGGGGGCGAGCAGGGGGGAACGGAAGAGGCCGAGGCTGACTTACATTCTCCTTGAGGGGGAGGGTCGGGCCCAACCTCATTGCCATATTGCTAAGGATTTGCCATTATCTCCGTAGCCGCCTTTCCCCTTCCCACAGGCAGGTCAGAGGTGGGTGGGCGAGGAAGAAAATGAGTGAAAAAGTTTGTGCTTAACCAGCCTTCTCCAAGAGTAAGACCACGGGGTAGGGAGGAGCTGGAGACTAGGACGGAGCAAAAGCCCATAAAGAGGCAACTCGCTAAAGCACAGGTTGCCGTCTGCTACGAGGCGGCAGATCTTTGTCGTTTCTCTCACTTAGGGGAGTTTGAACCTTGATGCTGTGACGGGGGTTGGAGCCTGCCTGGCACTTTGTCGCCTGGAGCAGATGATCCCTTCTGGGCCTCAGCATTTTCCTTCTGCACCTAGCTCAGGAGGTGTTTCTGTCACTGAAAAAACTTGAGCTGAATCTATAGACTTCGCGTTTGATGAGCAACAGGAACAGAAGTAGAACTGTCATGATGAGGACAGTGTTTGCGCTAATTCTGTATTTCAGGGCGGTCTCAGAAGTACTCACACACCGGCTGCAGAGGTACTGCTCCCCTCCGTTTATAGAGGCGATCATGAGGAGAACTTGCTTAGCCCCAAGTCTTGTCACCTACCGAGCCAACTTTTGAGCCCTTCTGCCTGTTTCGGGAGCCTGTGGTCTTGTTCCTGGCTTTCTCATCAAGGCTGATACGTGGCCTTCACCTCAGGTTAGGCACGGACGCTTGGTGGGGCCTCCAGACCTGCCGAGTTGGAATCTGGTGGGTGGGATCCACGCTTTGAAAAAAGCCCCACGGTAGATTCGAAGGGACACGGATGGCTGAGGGATCAGAACATCCTATTACATGGGCTCACCCTTACCATCACCATTTATGTGTAAATTCTAACTCAGAGCTGTTAGTGTGTTTTCATAAACCGTGTTTACATTGAAAAATGAAGCAAACCATCTTGAGATGAATTTACATGTTATTTGTGTGTTGGAAATAAGCTACTCAGATGTGCCATCATTAAGTTCCTTGTCCCTGAATCACTCCATCTGGCCTGTGTTTTATTTACAGGTTGTTCGAGCTGAATTCTATTGACGACAACAGCCATGACGTTAAGATCAGCGATCAGGTACATGGACAGATTAGTATTTAGGTTTTCCATTTAGTGGAAACAACATCTCATCTATAAATAAAATTTTTAATAGAGATTATAAAAACATGGCTACACAACTCTTATCAAACCACTAATATTAGGAGTAACAGTAGTTCTGAAGCCGGGAAGGTGGTCTCTGGGAGTGGCCAGACCTGTGTCGGGAGATTTAGAACCAGTGTAAAGGGATTCGTAGAGACCTGCTCCTCCTCCCTTTGTGGTGTATCCCAGGGGCACAGTCCCTGAGCACAGCTAGCAGCTTAGCCCCTGAGCGCCTCTGGGTTGCTTTCTGCTTTTCGCTACTGGCTCTCGACACCAGAACCCCCGGATCTCCTGTAGGCTTTGAAAAGCTCAGTGGACGCCTGGGTGGCTCAGTGGGTTAAGCCTCTGCCTTCTCTCAGGTCATGATCTCAGGGTCCTGGGATCGAGCCCTGCATCGGGCTCTCTGCTCAGCAGGGAGCCTGCTTCCTCCTCTCTCTCTCTGCCTGCTGCTCCGCCTACTTGTGATCTCCGTCCATCAAATAAATAAAAATCAAGAAAAGCTCTGATGCCTCAGCCCCATGGCAGACAACTGAATCAATCCCTAGGGATGAGTCTACACGTTAGTGAGGCTGGGGACACAATACCAGCGCAAAGAACAAAATCTTGGCCTTCTCGGAAAGGTGAAAGTCAGGTTCAGAGTGTTGCAGGGGCCAATGTTCTTGATGGGAGCCTACAGGCTTTCGTCCAGCTGTGGGATCAAAATGGAAACGATGCAGTGAAACTAATTCATGTAATAACTAAATGTCTATTTAGGTTAAATGGGGAATGACTGATTTAATATAAAATCCCCTGCAGTTCTCTGTGTTCTTTAGGTTCTACGCTGTGATGGTGGTGTCCGGTGGCTCAGTTGGTTAAGCATCTGCCTTCAGCTCAGATCATGATTTCAGAGTCCTGGGGTCGAGACCTACATCCGGTTACCTGCTCTGTGGGGAGCCTGCTTCTCTCTCTGCCTCTTTCTGTTTCTCATGAATTAAAAAAAAAAAAAAAAGTAGCAATGTGAGAAAACCATTTTTAAAAAGTTTTAAATTGTGATAAAGGTATTTAGTTAATTTTTCAAAAATGAGGAAGACCTCAATCTCCTAAATCCACCTGTAACCAGCAAATCATATTTGCAGAAGAGTAGACCAAGGATAAAGATGCAAGCTTATGACTGGAAAAAAGCACTTTTCCCCTATATGCCTTAAGTAGCTCGTGTGATTCAGAAACTCAGCCTTGGTTAAGACTCATTTGTGAAGTGAGCTTTAAACTACTTGACCCAGAATCAACAAATGATATTAAAACCAGTAAACTAAATTAGCCAATCCTATGTTTCCATTTTAGGAAGTATAAAACTTGGCAAGAAAAAAAGAATCTTATAATTTGTACATCCATTGCCAAGGGCGCACAATCATTTCCGATTTGTTTGCTTGACGTAGTTCTGATGAGGGGGCAGAACTTGTGTTTAATACTGGTCTGTGCTTTTGACACTTAGAGTTGGCAAGGTTTCTTGGGAGTTGGTCAGTCTGACGAACTGTTCCTCCACAGATGTGGTGAGAGCCTCAGTACCCCAGAATCCAGAGTCTGGCTTGTTTTGGGCCAGAATAAGGTTATCCCTTATTTTACAGATTTTTGCCAGTTCAGCTTTGGGAAGGAAAATCCACCTACCCCTCAATTAACTCACAAAATGCTGTCAGACAATTGTGTATGAGACCTAGGGATTCAAAACAGTTTCCTGGGATCCTTAAAGTAGACCTTTTAAGAATAAGGAAGACATTTTTTTTTTTTTTTAAACATTGTTTTCCATGAAGAACAAACTTGAATGCCTTTAACTTTATGTTGGTAACTTGGGGAAAAAATGTCTTACAGTAGGACGTTCACCAATGACTAATCCAAATAGAGCAGATGACAGAACTTTTGACCCATGGAAATCGGAACCACGGAAAATCACCCGCTCTTAGTGACTCTCGGGCTACAACAGTGAGATCCCTGAAATGAAAGGATGCAGTACAGAGGAATAGACACGTGTAGCTACACGTAGGATTTGCATGCTTATGTATCATCTTGTGTTTATGTAGAAGTGTTAAACAATTTCAAAGCTGGAAGGAGCATAAAGTGTGCCTTTTTAAAATTCCTTGTAGGTTAATTAATTAATGCAAATATTTAACCAAGTGAACGGTGCTAAGTTAAAGATGTCAGTATTCCTGGGTAATCAGTGAATTGACAGTTTTATGGAAAGTTTTTGTAGTTTCAAAGCCATGTAAAATATTTGGGAAATAGCTCTTCAGTCCTTTTCGGAAGATTCATAAATACAAGGACAGAGGTTTACCAGTTTTTATGTCGTGCTCTGTCAAAAGGTTGGTGAAAACTTTTTTTTCCATTAAGTTTGGTAAATACTTATCCCTAAACATTGTCACGAAATTGGACTGTCAGTCCACTGTGTATCCCTCAGTGCCGTTCCGTAACTGATTCAGCTTGGCCTGAAACTTGCATTTTATTTTGTAGCTACGATCGTTGGAATTACTCCTCCAGGATCGTGTTCTGACAGGATTGAATGGGGGAAGGGACTGAAAGGAGCAGTAGTGACATCCTCTCAGAAAACCTGCTTTGTTTTTAAACTAGTAACTTCACTTACTTGTTACAACTGTGGGCCCATTTGAAATTGTCACTAATTATTCATTTAACCAATGGAGCCACTGTTGGAGCCAAGTGAAAATAATATGCTAATTTATGCTTCCACAAAGTAAGAGCAAAATAAGTATTTTCATACTGACAGGACCCCTTATTTCAGACCACCAGAAAAACAGCCCTCTATTAAGGAGGAACGATTTCAAAACCAATTCTTGTTTTGTTTTTTTTTTTAAAAAGGATTACAGAATACATATATGGTGCGTTAGTCCATGACATCCCCATGGGGATGGGGCGTGGGGCAGGCATTTCAGGTTCCTGTGATGCAAGTTTCCATCCTTCACAGGTGGGTGTCGGTGAACGTGGTGTGCTCCTTAGTCACAGAGCTGAAGCCTTTGATGGCATTCATCAGGTCCTCTTCATCCACATACTGGAAAATAAGCCAATCGCCATTGATTAGGACAGTCACTGTTAATAATAGTATTGGCCATCGGTTGATAGTTCTATCAATTTAATATAGAAAGTACTCTGTAAGTATTCTGTTAAAGGCTAACATCCTACGCTCAAAACTCTAAGGCGTGGTTTCAGACTGCCCTTCTCTTAAATTTACCTTAAAGAAAGGATCACATCACATGTACACGTGAACTGTGGACTAATCCAAAATGTCATTTGAGTGTTATGGTGCGTCATACCTCAACCTTTCTAAACCTCAGTTTTCTCATCTGTAAAGTGGGGAGATTATATTTTTCATGTTTATTTTATATTTTTATGTGTGTTTTTATATACATATATATATTATATGTATATAATACAGGGGATCCCAGGACCCCAAGATCATGACCTGAGCTGAAGGCAGAGGCTTAACCCACTGAGCCACCCAGGCGCCCCAGAACTGCTCTTTCTCCTCTAACCGCACACCAGAAGGAAGAAGGTGATGCACTTCTTTCGCTTTTTTGCTTTTTTTTTTTCTTCCTTTTTCCTTTTAGACCAATTCTGGTGTTCCCAGTCACCTTCTGCCTATCTCTTCCTTGCAGAGCGCTGGGAGGCAACAGTCCGTGAGGGACAGAAAGCGCTAAGCCATCTCTTTACCGATACCTTTTGGGCGGTGGATCAAAGGCTCTGGATGAGGAGGGTCCCGGGTGGCTCAGCCGGTGAGGCTCAGACTCTTGTTTTCGGCTCAGGTCCGGCCTCAGTGTGATGAGACTAAGCCCCACATGAGGTTCTGCGCTCAGTGGGGCGTCTGCTGGATAGTCTCTCTCTGCCTGTCCTCCCACTCATAAACGCTCTCTCCCCTGCCCTGTCTCAAATAAATAAATAAATCTTTAAAAAAAAAAAAAAAGGCTCTTGGGATGCCTGGATAGGTCGGTCACTTGGGCGTCTACCTTCAGCTCAGGTCATGATCCCAGGGTCGTGGGATCCAGTCCCACATCAAGCTCCCTGCTCAGCGGGGAGCCTGCTTCTCCCTCTGCCTGCTCTGCCTGCTGCTTCCCCTGCTTGTGTTCTCACTTGCTCTCTCTCTGACAAATAAAATCTTTTTTTGAAAAAAGGCTCTGGATAAGGAAGTCAACTCACCAGTCCACTGTCGTGGCCCATGATGGTTTCCCACAGCGAGTCATCAATCAAGACCTTCTTGTCTTGAATGTCCGTGAGCTGGCTGGCGCTGCGGTGGAGGGAGCCTTGGGAATAGGTGCGGGTGCCTCGGCTCTGACTTGGGATCCGGAGGACGGATATGCTCCGGTTACTCCTAATGCTGATGGGTGTCCCAGACCGGGGGATTCTGGTGTTAGCTAACCCCTGAAAAGAAAGTCGCTGCTGGTAATTAGAGTCTCAAGAAAATGGGCTTGAAATACGACAGAAAATTGTGTGTCACACATTGTCAGTGAAGGAACACACCGTATCCCACTGCAGAACTTAGCTTATCTGCAACACTGTGGCCCCTGGTTTCTTGGGAAGGGTGAGATGATGAAGTAATAGTCATGTTAGACACCCAATGTTCTTAGCACCTGGAGAGTTCATGCCCTAGTGCTCTGACTGTTGTTCCCTGTAGGTAAGAGCTGCTGCTTTGCAAAGTGGTGGGTGCAGGAGGTAGAGGTGGGGTGTACAAAGTCATCCCTTCATGGGACGTGTCCCCACGGAGCCTGTGTCTTGAGATCAATGCTTTCCCAGAGCAACGTTAATAATGGTCTCTCCTGTACCCCTGGGGCTAATAATGCATTATATGTTTATAAAAAATAAAAAATTATTAAAAAATTAAAAGTATTAATGGTCTCTCCTGGTTGCCAAGTGAGCGCGGTTGTGTTATATTTCAAAATTCCTGGATTTGTGTAGGGAAATGGACTCTTCCCACCGTCTGTTCTCATTCATATTGTTCTATTTGTTGTAAGATTCAGCCTTAAAAATAAATCAGGTCCAGTATTAACATCAGAAAGACAAAGGCACTACATGGGCAGAACCTAGAAGGTGCTGTAAGAGAACCGAGCTACTGTAAACGTCTGAGGTTTGATTTAGCTCGTCCAATCAGTGGAATGTTCCTGCTTTCCATTGTGCAGTCAACACATCACACAGAAGATCACGCGTTCATGCAGCACACGGAGGTACCTCAAAGTGCATGGTGTAACTTTTTAGGGTCACATTGCTTGACACATCAGATATATCGGCCACAGAGTCAAACTGAGAACAAATGGGGAGGCATCAGTTAGTGTTTGGAACAAACAAAATGACTGTAAAACAAATTCTTTGTTTCTCCAATGATAGCATAATCACACAATCATTCTGAGAGGCATCTCAGGGTGTGTGTGTGTGTGTGTGTGTGTGTGTGTGTGTGTTGCAGGGATAGCTCTCACCCACCTCCCCAAGTGAAAAGAAACAGTCTGAAACAGTGAGCAGGTGAATCCCACCTGGTCCCATTCAGAATCTTAGCCATTGTTTCTGGAGCTCAGGGACACCAACAATGGCTCTTTATTTTGCTCTACTAATGCGAATTCTTCTCTCTTTTGTTTGACTAACTTTCACTAATATTCTTGCAACTTTGCGAGAACGGTTTACTTTCAACATTTTTTTTTAAAGCATTAGAAGGTTTGCAAGTGCGTGTTATTACCTGGGTAGGATTAATTTAGGATATTTCAGTGGGTTCCGGCATATGGCCCAGGGTCCTGGGACACTCCAGATTTCACTCCTGCTAACCCTCCAGGACCTGTGACTGACACTCTCAATACTGAAGATGAGCGAGTGTGGGGACCCGGAGCTGCTGGTGGCCTGCCGGTCCCCACCAGCCCTTTCCCTCTTCACGCCTCCCTTAGCCACTGAGCAAAAGTTAACCCATTGGGAGCCACTCTGCTTCTCCCCAGTGGCAAGGAGTATATGGGAAGAGGGTGTCCCAATTCCTTGGTCTGCCCATCCCAGTTGAAGTCCAAGTCTAGTCCCAGAGACAACTTGGCCTTCTTTTGCAGGGACTAAAAGCAATAATCAGCAGCCCTCACCTGCTTTGTTTTGTTTTTCCATGTTTTTTAATTTTTTCATGATAAATACACTTCACAAGAGATCTACTCTCTTAGCAGACTGGCAATATAGTATCGTTATCTATAGGGACAGTGCCGTATAGCAGATCTCTAGGATGTCGTCATCTTGCAGAACTGAACCTTTATAAAACCTGCTAATAAGCAATTCCCCATTTCCCTCTCCCCACCTTGGCAACCACCATATTTTGCTTCCATGAATCTGGCTATTTTAGATCCCTCATATGAGTGGAATCATGGAATCCCCCCAACCTGTTTCCATCAGTTACAAGACTATACACACCCTTTCCAGGAATTGTATTCTATGTATTTTATTTTTAGTTCATTTATGGCTATTCTCAGGCTTTACTGAGCATCTGACTTCCGGGGTGCTGGTTGACGTAGCAGATACTTTGGTTTCTTTCTCAGAGCTTCAGGTCCTGCTTCTATGTGATGCTGAAACTGACAGTTCATGGGCCACGCTTTGATGAAACAAAGCTTGACAAGACTCATGAGAACCGTGAGCAACGGCACCATCCAGAGTAACTTCCTGCTGAAATGATGTGATTGCTTCTTGATCCCTCAGTTAGGCAAGTGGACAAAACTGGATTCCTCCTCGGGAAGGGTAATGAGGCAGAAGTGCCTGCCTATAGGGTTTGGGTCAAGAAACAGGAGATTTGATCTCTGAAAGGAGTTACAATAACGGAATGTGGGGAAGTTTTCTGGAAGCACACCTCACATGACAGAGTAGAGGAACCCAGCAGAGCTCCAGAGTGTCTCTTCCACGTTCTCCATGCGCCCCCTATGGCCCAGGGTTGATTTAGCTGGTCTCCACAGACTAGAGAGATCTCAGGTCTTCTGGGCTCTTCCATGTTCTTCTGAACTCCAGAAGTGGTGGTGCTTCTTTCATCTAAGAACATGGCTTCCTCAGAGAGAGAGTTCCTCTTCAACAAGGGAAAACTGTAAAGTAACTGCTCTTCAATGAGAATCTTCTAATGAACATACACTGAATAGTAGCACATGGCCAATGGTCTGAGTTGGCCATTCAATATTCATTCATTTCACAAATATTTGTGGAATATCTGTGATATGCCGGGCACTGTTCTGGGTATTGGGGTACAACAGTAAATGACCCACAAAATCCTGCCTTTGAGCAGCTCACATTCTCTTTGAGGAGTCAGAGAACCATATCTGCTATGGTTATCTTGTGGTGATGGCACAATGGAAGTAGACTAGGAAGCTAGGGAATTTAATTTCACATGGAAGGGAATGTGACATTTGTGCAGGGACCTGTAGGAAGTGAGAGTGGAAGCCACCCGAGAGAAGAGCAGGAGCGAGGCCCAGGGGGAGGAGCTTGATGTGCTCAGGGAGGAAGGAGACTTGGAGAGCGAAGAGTGGGAGGAGGTAGGGTTGGTGAGTGCTGAGGACCAGATGATGGGGACGTTGTCTTGGCTTCTCCACCACCAAGACACTGTCCCATGGCTAGACACAAACCATGGTCTCAGAGGGATGACAGTCTTTGTGCCCACACTTCCACTACTTGGGCATGATATGGCTTTGTCAGAGCCTTAACCACTGTTTGTTGCCGCGTCGTGGAAGGTGAAGCGATCTGGATGGCAGGCGATTCACTCATTTCTATTTTTTTAAAGTGTTGCAACTCAACTGGTTTGACTGGGCTTCTGTGCTTAATTCTGGTGCTGCTGTGATACTATGATTTATAATAAATATATATTTGGTCCCCTTGGAATTTCTTGAGGAGAGCCACAAGGTGTCTTTTGTTATGTTAATGAGTGACTTTTGGATCCACCTAAGGCTGGTTGTCAGGAGAACCAACCCTGTGATTAGAGCTTTGGGAATTTCAGTTCTCACTCATACTCCCAGCTCCACCTCTAGGGAGGGGAGAGAGACTGGAGGTTGAATTAGCAGCTAGTAGCCAATGATCTGATCAATCACACCTAAGTGATAAAGCCTCCATTGCTGGGGTGTAAGAGCTTCTGGGCTGGTGAACCCTGGAGGTGCTGGGAGTGGCAAGCTCAGAGGGTGAGGAAGCCCCGCAGCATCCCCCCCACCCCGCCCCGCCCTACACAGCTCTTCCATCTGGCCCTTCCTGAGTTCTATCCTTTTGTAATAAACTGATAATCCAGTAAGTGAAATGTTTCTCTGAGTTCTGTGAGCTATTCTTGCAAACCAATTGAACCCAAGGAGGGGCGATTGCGAATTCCAGTCTGTAGCTGGTCTGTCAGAAGCCCGGTGGCAGCCTGGACTTGTGACTGGTGTCTAAAGTTGAGGGGCGGGGATAGTCTTGGAGAACTGAACCCTTGATTTGTAAAATCTGACACCATCTCTCAGTAGAGTTAGAACTGAGTTGAATCGTAGGACACCCAGCTCGTGTCTGAGAACTGCTTATTGTGGAAGAACTTCCCCCTCCAACGGTGGAAGTGGTAATCAGAGTGGTCATCAGCTAAAACTCGCTGCACAGGCTGGCCATGAACTCAACCTTTGCACAAACTGGGCGAAAGGAGATTTCTCAGGCAGATGTCGCCCTTTGGATGCACGGCTTGGGAAGGACTGGCACCTGGTGGGAATTAGGATTTGTAGCCTTTCCTCCTCCCGATAGACCCAGCCCCACACCAGAGTGCAACTTTAGTTCCAATCACCTTTTACCCTGTCGTCGAGTGCTTTGGGCCAGGATCCGCCTGCACTACCACACGTGTGGCCTCACCCCCAAACCTTTGCCTGACCTCCTATCTTGGGAGCGGGCGGGTGGGAGCTATGAGAAGCCACTCACCCCCAGTGGCCCGGGTGTCAGAGGCCGGGGACAAACTGAGCACTGCCTGCAATTTAGTTTCTCCCTAGATTCCCCCTTTTTTTGTTAGCCCCCAAACCAAGTTGCACAGTTAAATAACCTATAAGTTCCCTGGGTGATTTCGATATGCAGCTCTTCTCCCCCATCCCCTGATTTACAGTGTTAGAGCAGAAACAGTCACTCCTGGTTGCACCAGAGAATAGCTTTTGGAGTTTAACAAAAGAATGTGAATCCCCAGGCCCCACCTGAAAGCAATGGAATCAGAGTTGCTGGGATAAGGCCCAAGCAATGGCTTTTTTAAAAACCTCCCGGAGGCCAGGGTGGGAGGGGGGCGGGGCGCTGGGTGGCTGAGTGGGTTAAGCCTCTGCTTTGGCTCAGGTCATGATCCCAGGATCCTGGGATGGAGCCCCACATCGGGCTCCTTGCTCAGCAGGGAGTCTACTTCCCTCTTCTCTCTCTCTGCCTGCCTCTCTGCCTACTTGTGATCTCAGTCTATCAAATAAATAAATAAAATCTTTGAAAAAACAAAACAAAACTTCCCAAGTATCTTTGTCCCTTTGAGCTGCTTTAACAGAATCCCATAGACTGGCTAGCGTATAAACAACAGAAATTATTTCTCAAGTTCTGGAGGCTGGGAAGTCCAAGTTCAAGATGGCGGCCCATGGAGTGTCAGGTCGGTGCCTGCTTCCTGGTTCACAGACGGACATCTTCGTGTCTTCTTGCTGTGTCTTCCCATGGAGGAAGGGACGAGAAAGCTCTCTGGTGGTCTCTCCCATAAGGTCTCTATTAGCCTTTTTCGGACCCTGTATTTTATCGAACATAACTGTCTTCAAGCCCCTTGTTACCATGACTCCGGAAATATTTCCCTCTACATAACCGCAAGTATTCCAGCCCAGTGATAGGGAAACGGGGCCCGGCGTCGGAGACCTACCATGTGGGTTTCCCCCGGTGGATAGACACTCAGCGGAGACATTCTCTTCTGAATAGGCACTAAGGGAGGCCTCTCTCTGATATATGGCTCTTTGTGGATTTTTCTTTGTAGTATCAGAGACAGAAAAATGGCCAGCAGGATCAAGCCCAGCATCGCCATTAACACGATGAACCATAACTCGCTATAGAACTCGGTGCTTTTGCTCCCCGATCCTCTCTTTTCTCCAGGAGTCGTCAGAACCAGGCCTGCGAAACCCAGGGACGGGAAAGAGAAATGTTATTTCAGAAGGCAGTTTCGTGATCCCTTGCCCCGATGTTTGATAGTAAATTGGAAAGGAGTTTAAAGCAGTTTGTCTCCCGGTGCTTGTCTGTACTTGTGTTCAGGCTGGGAAAATGGTGCCGAGTGTGGCAGGGAGACGCTTATAGCCCTCGGGAGACCTCTGGGACACAGCTCGGGGTGGAAATCACTGCTGCCTTTGCACGCTTCCTGGGAAAGGCAGGGGGAGGGGGGGAGAAGATCCTAAGGGGGGGGGGGGTGGTCACCAAAGTAACCTTGAGGAGTGCCTGCCTCACAGTCGTGTGCCCTGAGTGCAAAGTGGACTTTGGGCAGTGGACTCTCGCCACGGCCCAGCTTTACCACTGTCACCGCAGAGAACTTTCTGGACACATCTCTTCAAAGCTGAGGAGATCCCAGCCCCTCACTTCATGGTCCTGGGACGTTTGGTCCAAATTGGATTAGAAACCCCAGACCCCGTTTTCTATTGTGATGTTGACAGTCTGTGCTTGCCAACATGTTATCGTCCGATGTCCCACACCCTGGCCTCTCCGTGACACAGCAACTGTGGGAGTCATCACTCAAGTACCCCCAGAGAGCTTCCCCTGGAAAGATACCCTTTGGCCACAGGACCTCTTACTCTCGATTTCTGTTCAAGTGTCCCAAGTTCGGGCGATGTGATTCTTTGCACGCGAGCTAATCACAGCAGCTCATGTTCAATGAGCAACTATTCACCCTGCACTGAGCCCATAGCTCTCATGTCTGTGGGTGTACAGAAAGCTGCAAGAGCTGGGGCAGACAGGAGACAGGCTCACGGAGCTCCCTGCAGGGCAGCAGTGCTGTCCAGCAAACGGGGTAGGAGCCCAAGCAGGGCTCAGAGATCATCTCCAGCCCAGCCACTTGCTGGGGCCATTGGCGGGGATGTCACGGGAAGTCACTCAACGAAGAGGGCTGCACCCTCTCAGCAGAAGGGAGAAGGGGAAGGGACAAGAGCTGAGGAGAAATGTGTTTTGTTTTGCAGAACGAACAGTTCCAGCCCAGGGAACAACCGAGCAGGTGTTTCGCCCGAGAGCCCTTACGTGAGCCCGTTGGAACAGGCCTGGAGGGGCACCAGCGCAGACAGATGCCCCCTGGAGTTGTCCCGAAGTCATCTTTAGCTCATTGTAACACTGAGATCTCTTTCTAAGGGTGGAGTTTTCTGTCGTGTTTTGAACATATGGTGTTGGCCCTAGCACGTCTATGTGCAAGGCATGTCCAACTGAACCAGAAGTGCCTCTGCAACCCCCCGCCCCCGCGCCCACCCCTAATGCACTGAGTCAAAGCTCCCTGTACGAACCTCCCTGTCTCCTTACTTGTAACAAGTAAGTTTTTTGCTTTCAACACTTCCTCTAAATGTGCTCAGTTTGATGTACCCCAAGGAGCAAACCCTTGACTGGGGTGACAGGGCGGGCTCAGAAGCCCGTGGACACAGCAGCAGGCACACAGGCTTGGCAGGGGCGGGGGGGGTTTGCTGGGAGCCAGAGCTCCAGCGCAGGTGCCTGTGGCCCAAAGCAGGAAGGGGAACAGACACAGAGGCCAGGGCCTCCCCGCTATCGGCACCGAGTCCCCCTTTGCAGCTCCTCAAGGACAGGGCGGTGGGGGCGGCTGTTGGACACTTGACACCCACACTTTCAGTGGAAGGGAAGGGGAGGGCTTCAGAATCGGGGTGAGGAGGTTTAAGAGAGAGAGAGAGAAGGTGACTGAGATAGAATTTCGAGCTTCCTAAGAGGAGCCGCACGACTTGGCTAATCCTAACTGGACTTCCCATAGCTCTGTGGTGATACAAGTTGCTCCGCTCCACCATCTCAGAAGTAAAGAGTCGAAGCTCTGCCAAGTTCCAGCAGATAGGAATTCCCCTAATTAGGAATCAATGTGTGTTGTCTGAATTAAAACAAAGCGTAACAAAACATAAAACCGACAACCTTGGTTGTTTGCGGGAAGAGCTGAATTTCCTCTGTGTGGCGCGGGGCTGGAACGCCAGAAACAGATCTGATGGGCCCAGTGGGCCCCTTGCTTGGGAGGACACAGGGAATGTAGGGCAGCCTGCCTGAGGGAAGCTGCAGAAAGCAAACAGCCCTCGGAACAGGAGGAGGGAAATGAGGATGGCCAGACTTTGGCGCTTCAAGGCTGCCTCAGGGAAGGGAACAGGAACATTTTAAAAGTTACCTCACAAAATTAAAGCTGACTATGGGTATTAGTTGGACAATACATCTTGGAATTTTTTTCATAACTTCTCACTGTCCTCGGTGTTCCTTCTCTCACCCATGGAAACCTCTGCTTGTATTCAAGAACCGAATACAGGCTTCCGCTCTTTTAAGGAGAGGTTAAAATCAGGATGGTGTATATGTTAAAATTTTAAAAACAAATTAAAAACAAAGTAAAAAAAATTTAAAAATTAAAAAAAAAAATCAGTTTTCTTTTTAAAGTCCCTTTGATTTCAGGGGACCTCACCCATCACCTGGGAGCTTCAGGGTCAGGGTAGGAACTTCAGTGGCTGACTCGACTTCAAAGAAAAACCCCAGTGGTGTCAGAGGAGGCCCCTGACTGGGGACTGCCCTCCCCAGGGAAGGCGTACTTGCCCCCAGCTAGGAGACTGGATGGACTGGATTCCGAGGGGGCTCAATCTAGGTTATGGGTTTTGCTCAACTCTTCATCCGGGTCCTCTGTATCAAAATCATTGGGTGGAGCTTGTTTATTTTGTTTGCTTTTTGATTTTTAAAATCTGATTATAGTTGACACACAATGCGATGGGCAGGGCTTGTTGAAAGAGCAGCTTCTTGGGCCCTACTGACTCTGGATCTCTGCCAGGGGCCTGGGAAACCATGTAATGCACAAGAACCCGGAGATGACTCTTCTGCACACTTAAATTTCAGAACAGCTGCTCAAGAAAAAGGATGGGACCAGGGGTCAGCAGAGAAACCATGTTCCAATTCTCATCTTAGCGATGAGCTTGTGGACATTCTTGGGTAAGTTCTGATGTGCCTTAGGCCTCCATTGGTCCACTCCACTTGTGGAAACATTGGAGTTGCTAAAAGAATACCAAATAGAGGCCCTGGGTGGCTTAGTGGCTTAAACATCTGACTCTTGATTTAGATTCAGTTCATGATCTTAGGGTCCTGAGATCATGAGATCAAGCCCCGAGTTGGATATGGAGCCTGCATTAAGAATCTCGCTTTCCCCCACCCCTGCCTCTCATCCTCTCTAAAAAAACCCAAAAACCAAAAACCAAATAAAGTCTACTCTAATCTACAACAGCTATGAAACAAAATAAGATAGACTATGTGGAATTGTGTTAGGTATTGTACAAAATTGTACATGGCATCCAGACATGTTAAGTCTGGAATCATAGAATTTTATTTATATATATATATGCATATATATATATATACATATATATATATATATATATGTATATATATATATATTTAGTGATTGAAATTATCCTTGATAACAATATGTATGTTTACCTGTGTCTCAGAATTTGTGGACATTTGTATTAAAAAATCCTAACTATACATGCGTACAAATTTGATATGATATTAGTTACTGGAATTTAAAATAAGGTATCAGTCCCAGTTATGTTCTAATGGAAAAGATCTGGCATTTCTCTAACTTGCCCTTTGAAACTGTAAAGTATTACATGTGTTAGATTCAGAGATTGTAGGTAGAACTCAATTTAAAAGATGCTCCATAAAAATTACAATTTCATCTCTTCAGCTAAATTACTTGGTAATAACAATCAATCATAATCTTTTACAGAGAATACAAGAGAGAAATCTCTCCAATTCACCATTTTAGGCTCTGAATCTATAATATTATCTCTATGATCAACACATATTGGCATTAGAGTATTTTCTCTCTTCCTCTGATTTCTTTTCTCTGACTTCCTCTATAAAGCACTTTTTTGGTAAACACAGTCCTTTAGCTCTTAACCGAC
>NC_081566.1:52031058-52083605 GCF_022355385.1 Mustela nigripes
AGGATTTGTGTGTAGAAGAGAATTTAGTTATGTCTCTCTGTGTATATAACTCAATGACTTGATATTTTAAGAGTACAACATGTCCTAACTCCTTGCCTGATGTAATTTCCATGAGAGCCTTTAAAAATATTTCTTATAATACTTAACACAGTTCCTTCCATATAGTCTATGCCAATATATTAGCACAAGTATGTAGAAATGAACATATGCTTGTTTCTTTAGAAAAATGAATACGCTCTATACTAAATATAGTAGGAGGATTTGTGTGTAGAAGAGAATTTAGTTATGTCTCTCTGTGTATATAACTCAATGACTTGATATTTTAAGAGTACAACATGTCCTAACTCCTTGCCTGATGTAATTTCCATGAGAGCCTTTAAAAATATTTCTTATAATACTTAACACAGTTCCTTCCATATAGTCTATGCCAATATATTAGCACAAGTATGTAGAAATGAACATATGCTTGTTTCTTTAGAAAAATGAATACGCTCTATACTAAATATAGTAGGAGTTAAAAATTTACCAAATCCGGTCGAGGTATCGTATTGGACCACAGGCGTCTTAACGCTTCCTTCATCTGTGGTGCAGATGACCTGGAAAAAGAAGGCTGGAGAAAAGGTCCATGCCTCGGTCATTCAACACCTACAAAGATGGGGCAGGCTTTTGGAAGGGCAGCGTCTCACAGCATAGGAAAGTCTGAAAACAGTTTTCCAGCACAAGTTGTGAGGTTGTATCTAATAGGCAAACTTATTTCTAATATTAAAATGGCCAAGAAAAATAGCTTATTATCAGTGTAATAATAGTATATATTTATAAATAACAGAACTGAAGAAGCTTAGAGCTTATACAGCAAAACAAAACAAAACAACAACAACAACAAACCCCAAAAGAAGAATCAGAAGAGTAAAGGATAATACACGGTGGATCTTGTTTTTCTGTACATGGTCTAAACCTATTCCTTCCAAAAGGTACAGATGTTGGGATGCCTGGGTGGCTCGTTGGTGAAGTGACTGTTTTGGCTCAGGACATGATCCTGGAGTCACAGGATCAGTTCTACCTGGGGCTCCCTGCTCGGCAGTGAGTCTGCTTCTCCCTCTGTCCTTGCCCCTTCTCTGATCACCTTCCAGAAGGACTGTCAAGTGGGGACCCAGAGGTCCTGACGCACTATGGAATGGGAGTCAGAAACTAACTTCTGTCCGCCGTCCTGGGTAGATAGATGGTGGTGTCGAGCCCGCTATACACACGCTGGCCTCTGTCGGTCACCACGAACTCCTTCAGCGGGCCGTTCAGCAAGAAAGAGCCGCTCCAGTCCACACGCACCAGAGACAAATTGCTGTCCACCGAAAACGGGGCTCGGTACTGGGGCACTGTGGGGAGAAAGTCATATGTTCTAAAAATGGTTACCTCGGAGTACATGTGTGTATATATAGGTCTTTTTTTTTTTTTTAATATGGCCCCCACTCACCCCTAAATTGGATTGCTGGAACCCATATTTTTCTCAGTGTTTAAAAAAAAAACAAAAAACCCTGGCATGGGGGGGTTCACCAATGGGAACATGTGTGAAATGCTTTCTCAGCAACGTTGCACCTGCTTTCCAGAAAAAAAAAAAAAAATCAATGGAGAGCAGTGTTTTATGAAATAAAACTATTAACATACAATGGTTGTGCTTACCAACATAGCCCTGGAGCTCATATTTTGTTGCATTTTCCCTCTTTTAACGGGTAAAGTATCCTTAACACTATTAACTAGAGCAGATTGCTATTTTTCATATCGAATCAATATTTATTGCTACAAAGCCCCAAGGACTAGATGAAGTTAATATATTTTTTTTTCTCCCAACGAAACTGCTTAGATGGTGAATTATGTCCTTTTGGCACCCATTTATTTTTAAAGCTTTTTCTTGAATCGTTAGTTTGTTTTCTAAGATAGTTAAAAAGCCTTGCAAATAGCAATTCTACTATAATAATTCATTGGCCTGACTAATCAATCAATAGCATAGTACATTAGTATATCATCAAGTTCGGGTCTCCTAAGTATTATATCAGAGACAGAAGCGACTTGGTGTGCATGTTCTCTTTCCATTTTTCAGCTCCTTACTAAAACAAAGGAAAAATAATCCGTAACCGAGTCTCATCTTTTAAATGAATAATTTTTGCAGAAACAAATGAAGGGTTACCATATCATCTTGTCAAGTCAGAAGAGATTTATTTCATGAGATTTTGTTTTCTCCAAAATAATCAATACATTTGTAACAGCACTAAGATCCATCTATATACTAAATTGGCTTTTAAGAAAAGAAAAAAAGGGAGTGGTGTAAATAAATTAGATATCCTTTTCTTTTTTTTCTTTAGAAATTAGACCCATCTGTTGCTGATGCTAGGAAATATAACAAAATAAGGAATAATTATACTTTGGTCCTCCTGGGGTTTAAACCGTGAGACAACTAAGATTCTTACCTTTCAAAATAAGACATTTTTATAAAGCCATAAAAAATATTTCTGCAAATACAAAAATCAGAGCTACAAAACCCTCTTTAAATATCTGGTTTTCCAACACAAAGTTTGTTCAACATCACAATGGAATGTACTGTTGTATTTGTGGCTTCTTTCTGTCACTTAATTCAGTAGATTTCCTTCGTAACAGTATAAATAAAGAGGAGGCTTGCACATAGTACGGAAATAGAAAGATGGGAGCTTTATTTGCCTTGCAGGACACAGAGATCTTCCAGAGGAAAGAGTAATTAAACAACCAAAATCGTCAAAAATAATGGATTTGGAGACTGAGAAAATGCGAAAAGCCACTATGCCTTTTGCACCTGCTGTGTTGTATCTCATTTAATCTTCAAAACCACCTGGTAAGAATTAGTTGCTGATTTTTCAGGTTCTGAGGAGCCAAGTCACTTGCTTAATGTCAGTGAGTGGTAGGAGACCCAGGATCTGAATCCAGCCCTGCCAACCGTGAAGGTCATACTTTTTTTTTTTTTAAGATTTTATTTATTTATTTGACAGACAGATACCACAAGTAGGCAGAAGCAGGCAGAGAGAGAGAGAGGAGAAAGCAGGCTCCCCGTGGAGCAGAGAGCCCGATGCGGGGCTCGATCCCAGGACCCTGGGATCAGGACCTGAGCCGAAGGCAGAGGCTTAACCCACTGAGCCACCCAGGCGCCCTGGATGTTTTCAGGCGGAAGGACCGCCGGCCTCGTTGCAGACAGAAAGGGAACCAGTTGCAGGGGAGTGGTCTGGGGTGGAAAGGAGCAAACTTCTGACCGGTGAGCTGTCGTTTCCTGGCGGATTTGGAGGCAAGGAGTGCTGCAGAGAATACAGGAGAGGCGGTCGAGGATAGGATGAGTGTGTGTGTGTGAGGGGGGGAGCTCGGGGCTGGGGGGGGGGAGGGCGGGGTGAGTGTGTGTGTGTGGGGGGGGGGGCTCGGGGCTGGGGGGGCGAAGGGCGGGAAGATGTGGAGGCTTGAGAGGGGTAGAGGAGGTCTGAAATCTTTCCGACAGGCCAGGGTACCAAAGTGGAACTGAGGGTGCTACTGAGTGGAGGAGGGGGGTTCGTGAACTTAGAGTAACAGTTCCACTTTCTAGGGTGGCAATGGGCAGGCCCCTTCAGCTCTGGCCTTGGTCTGGGATCACTTTATGGTGCAGCTTCCAGAGCCTCGGATCAGATTCTGGTCCACGTGAACGGCATCTTGGAATGGTCGTGGATGGTCCACGGTCCTGCTTCAGCTTTCTTTTCTGTATATTTGGATAATAGCATTGACTTCATCGGCTTGTGCTGAGGGTTATTTCTAAATTCCCTGAACAGTGCCAGGACCGAGCCTCTCTGAGTGACGTGTTGCTAACATCCTGCCTTGTTGCCCGGTCACATTAAAGTCTTTGTATGAGGCAGTGGACTATTGTGAATGTGTAACTCTTACTTTTAAGAAATGTCAATGCCAGACCCTGAAGAAGAGATTATAATTTGATACAATATGGCTGGAAAGCCTATTTGTGATAAGTATCCAAAGCCTTAAAATATTAAAATATTTGATACAGTAAATTCCATTCATTGAAATTGAATTTGAAGATGATCAGACGTTCAAAGACGGGTTCACAAAGAAATTTCTCACCACACTTATAAAAGAAAATATTAGAACAACTAAAATGTCTAACCAATTCTATAGGATGGAAAATTATAAAGCCATTCAACTTGGTGGCTACAGCTTTTTTAATGTCATGCAAATAAAATAATGTCACGTATAAAAAGCAGACTATGAAATTTCCATTAGAGTATGATCTCAGCCACATAATAGAAGTTGCATGAGAAAAAGACTAAAGGAATTGATTATGCCAAAATACTAATGTGGTTGCATCTGGGTGGTGGGATTATAAGCAGGACTGGCTTTAGGGGTATGGGAACTGCACAGCTGCTTGGGCCTCTCACATAAGAGTCACGAAACGCTCTTATGCTCTGTTGTCACGGTCTTGAGAGTCTTAGTGATTTTTGAGTAAAGGGCCCCATAACTTTACTCTCCACTGCGCCCTACACATGATGTAACTGGTTCTGACTATAAGTACTAATCTTATTCTTTTAAAAAATATTTTATTTATTTATTTGACAGAGAGAGAGAGCGAGAGAAAGAATACGAGGAGTGGGAGTGGGAGAGGGAGAAGCAGGTTTCCCGCTGAGCAGGGAGCCTGCTGGACATGGGGCTCGATCCCAGGACCCTGGGATCATGATTTGAGCGGAAGGCAGTCGCTTAACAACTGACCCACCCAGGCACCCCTACTAATTTTATTTTTAGTATTTCTGTATTTGTTATTTTTTTTGAAGTTTACTTATTGAGGTCATCTCTACACCCAACATAGGGTTCAAACTCATGACGCCAAGATCAGGAGTCACATGTTCTTCTGATCAAGATAGCTACGTACCCTATTTTTGTATCTGTCATTTTTAAACAATAGACACATATACCTTATAAATTCTGAAAAGAAGTTATTTTATAAAAATGTAAGGAAACCCCAATTTATTAGTTAATTGTTCTGCTTTTCCTTTTTCTTTTCTTTTTTTTAAAAAAGATTTATTTATTTATTTATTTGACAGAGAGATCACAAGTAGACAGAGAGGCAGGCAGACAGAGAGAGAAGCAGGCTCCCTGCTGAGCAGAGAGCCCGACATGGGACTCCATCCCAGGACCCCGAGATCATGACCTGAGCCGAAGGCAGCGGCTTAACCCACTGAGCCACCCAGGCGCCCCTGTTCTACTTTTCTTGACAGTACTGTATCTCACTGTTTTCTGGAAATGTTTTCTGGATTATTCTATGCCATATAATTTGAAAAGAAAAGGAGTGGCAAACTAAAAAAAAAAAAAATTTTCAGGGGCATTGGGGGTGTCTCAGTGGGTTAAGTGTGTGCTGTCTCAGGTCCTGGGAGCTGCTCAGCAGGGAGCCTGTTCTCCCTCTCCCTCTGCCTGCAGCTCCCCCTGCTTGCCAACAAGCTCTTTCTGCCTGTCAAATAAATAATTAAAAATTTTAAAACAACACCACCAACAACGAGTGTCTCCCGGCTGCCCCCACCTCTCTGGCTGATGGTGGCAGCACTTCTACTCACATTCCCTTTGGGTGATGAAGCGGATCCAGTCTGAAGTCACGCTGCCCACCTCGTTGTGGGCCACCACCCGCAGGCTGTAGGTGGTGTAGGGCTGGAGGCCCTCCAGGCGGGCCGTGGGCTCCGGCCCCGCGTACTTGGTCTCTGCTTGGCCGGGGGTACACGGCAGGGCTAAATCCGGAGGGCAAGACTGGTAGAGCTGAAGCTCGTAGCTAGAAGGAGAAAGCAGGCGTAAGATTAATGTCACTTTCCTTGAAAACCGGGTATGTTTTGTGAGGACACATTTTGTGTTCACAGAACCACCAGCTCTTTCTGAGTCCCACCTGCGGGACGCTGGTCTCCACAACCCTCTGCGGGAACGGGCCGCGGGTGTAGCCGGGGGACTTGCACGTGCTCGCGGGTGCGTCCCACGGAGGCCAGCAGGCCTCGCTGGTGGACAGAAGACAGGTCTCTCTTTTCAGAGAAGACAGGTAACACTGCTGTCCTCTGCTGACAATAGAGAATGTCTTTTTTTTTTTAAACAAATAAATGAAAACCAACCAACCAAGTAAAACAAAACAATATCTTTTTGTCCAGATGATTTTGAGTGAAATACCTTCTTTGTTTTTCCAAACGGTGGCTCATGACCTTTTAAGATTTTATTTATTTATTTGACAGAGAGAGATCACAAGTAGGCAGAGAGAGAGAGGAGGAGGAGGAAGCAGGCTCCCCGCTGAGCAGAAAGCCCCACGCGGGGCTCAATCCCAGGACCCTGGGATCATGACCTGAGCTGAAGGCAGAGGCTTAACCTACCCAGGCGCCCTGGTTCATGACATCTTAAATTGGATCAAGGAAATTCTGAGTTAACCACAGCCGTTTCCTGTGTTCCAGCTGAGGCCTACGCAGGGTGTTATTCCAGGGACCCACGAGGAGGAGCCTCATCACTGAATGCAAACGCACCGCATCATCTTTCTCACTTAAAGACAATTTGGTTGTTCGCCTAACTAGTTGATTTTGTGATTTAAACACTTGGCAGGGAACATTACGCTCAAACCCATTGACTCGTCTGTTTTGCCGTAGTGTTTGCTCAACAAGTACCGCCTGCTTGGCCGCAGGGGGCCGCTCCGTGTGCTAGTGCCTCACTGCAGCTCGTCTGTCCTCCCGTCTGTCCCTTACCCTTGGATGACTCCATTGGGGCGCAGGGGCGGGCTCCACTGGAACGAAGCTGTCCTCGAGGACAGCGCCTGGATCTGCGGAGAGGACAGTCCCGCGGGCGGAGCAGGCTGAGTTCTCAGCTCGGCGGTGGGCCCTCTGCTGCAGCAGTCGAGGCAGGTGCAGGCCTCCACGCCCACCCAGTACGTGCTGAAGGGCTGCAGGCCGCGGAGGGTCTGCTGGGCCGCCGCGCCTTCCGACAGCTGTGGGGAGACGGGGACACTCCGTGAGGCCAGCCGCGGTCACTGACGATGGACACCTGCGGATCACGCGTCTCAGCTCCTACAAAGGGAGGGCCCTGCTCTGTGCCCTGGGAAAGGCCCCAGGGCCATTAGCGTGGCACTTGCCCTCAGAATTGCCCGGCTCCTTGGAAAGGCCTAACTTAATCACGCAAAACATGTGATGACATAATAGAAGTTAGACCTAACAGGATAGAAATCACAAGGCATAATAGTGTTTATCCCTATGGAAAAATGATAGAATATGACACAAAACATACAAAAAATATATATAATATATGAAATACAATGATAAAAGTTACAAAAATAAAAAATATATAAAGATTTATTTATTTATTGAGAGATGGAGAGAAAGTGCACTGCAGGAGGGACAAAGGGAGAGGGAGAAAGAATCCCAAGCAGACTCCACACTTAGCACAGAGCCCTCCGTGGGGCTCAATCTCAGTACCCCATCATCATGACCTGAGACAAGACCAAGTCAGAAGTGCCACCGACTGCACCACCCAGGCACCCCGCAAAATATCTATTTCAGATTTTTATTTAAATTCCAGTTAACATAGAGTGTAGCATTAGTTTCAGGTGTAGGATTTAGTGGCTCACCTCCATTCAATGCCCCGTGCTCATCACAGGGTGCACACTCCTTAGTCCCCATCACCTATTTCATGTATCCCCTCACACCTCCCCTCTGGCAGTTTGTCCTCTATAATTAAGAAGCTGTTTCTTGGTCTTCCTCTCTCCTTCTTTTTTATGATCATTTTTGTTTCTTAAATTCCACAAAGAGGGGCACCTTGGTGGCTCAGTGGTGAACCGTCTGCCTTCAGCTCAGGTCATGATTCCAAGGTCTGGGATTGAATCCTGCATTGGGCTCCCTGCTCAGCAGGGAGCCTGCTTCTCCCTCTACCTACCACTCCCCTGCTTGTGTTCACTCTCTCACTCTCTCTGTCTGACAAATAAATAAATAAAATCTTTAAATTCCACCTATGAGTGAAGTCATATGGTATTTGTCTTTCTCTGACTGCTTATTCCACTTAGCATAATACTCTCTAGGTCCAGCCATGTCACCACCAACAGCAAGATTTCATTCTTTTTTTTAAGGCTGAATCAACTACACAGTATATCTATACTATGTGTTCTTTGTCCATTCATCAGTCAATGGACACTTGAGCTATTTCCATAATTTAGCTATTCTAGATAGCTATCCGATAAATATCGGATGCATGTATCCCTTTGTATTTTGGTATCATTTGGGTAAATAACTAGTAGTGCAATTGCTGGGTCATAGGGTAGTTCCATTTTTAACTTTTTGAGGAACCTCCATACTGTTTTTTAGAGTGGCTGCACCAGCTTGCATTCCCACCAACAGAAAGCCACAAAATACTGATCAAATTCTGTGACCATGAGAATAATGCCTTTTCAAAAAACAAAATCTGTATTTCAATTATAGTTGTAGTTAATATTCACAAAGGTCCATACTTTGTCATTGTTATCTGTATGTGTTTTTTGGGCCGAAATTTCCCTCAGATCCATGTTAGAGTGAATATTTAAGGCCTTGAAATATATTTTATGTATTTGTCTATGTTATGTTTTTTATATTTTATGTATATGCTAGAGCTTGAAAGTCTATCTTTTCCCCAACGGTGTTGGTATATATGAAATACATTCTTTTTCTCAACTATCTTTATTGTGTTATAAACTTTTTGGTTTACTTGGAACATTTTTTTTTAATCTCATTGTGGTTTTATTAAGAACTCTTTGGAACAAAAGAGTTCAGAAACTGGAATATGCATTTTTACATTCATATAAGCAACATGTAATTAAGAAGAGTTATCTGCTATTTAAAAAATGCATACAATGCACTCTAAATATAAATTATTTTAGTTTATTAATATTATCATTTTATAACCATGGATAATCAAGGGTTGATTGTATTTACATCATCTATATTTATTGAATACGAAGCCCTGTAGAAGATATGCTAATATTCTTTTAACATTCAATACGAGACCTCCTTCCTTGCAAGTTGTCTTCTGAAATTGTGTTTCAATACCTGGAACACTGGCCTCAGAGGATTTCTCCACACTGATCCAAACTGTTCCCCAAATTGTTCTAAATAATTTATAATGTCATAGTAGGATCTGCACAACTTGTCATGAGGTTGTTTTGTGTGTGTGAACAAAGTTATAATCTACATGTACAAGAAACAAGAGAGTGTTACATACTTCTCTGTGTTATACACAGAGAAGACGCTTCCTCCTTCTGGCTGTCAGACTCTTTGTATAAATAATGTAGGAACTGGTCTAGTTCATTATTAGGGTCTCTTCAGCCAGTGGCTTCGTTAAAACACAGTGTGAAAGATGATTTCTCTAAACTGTCCGGTGTGTACCCCAACGTGCCAATGCACAATGTGTTGGCTAAGCTCTTCTGCTCTCTTCTAAAGCACTGGAACTTTCTTGAAGTCACCAAAAGAAAGATGGAGTTTTCAGTGTGTTTTTAGAGATCTGCTCATGCCAGAATGGGGATTCCAAGGATAGTCTTTGCTCTATTTTTTTTTCTCATATTAACATTTTCACCACCAACAATGGCCATATGTTGACCCATTACTGTAGGTCAATACTTGACATGCATTTTCCAATTAAATTAATTGTCACTATAGTCCTAGGTTTCTTACATTTGTGGAGTCTTTAACACCTTTAGCACTTCTGTCCCTGAATACTTACATAGTTGCTGTATGCTTCCTAACACTCACCATTTCTCTCCAATGGATCTTTGTGCTGAGTTCATCATGGGTAATGGAGAACAGATGGGGAAGAAAGAAGTCTCAAGTAGAAGAAAAGGCCATGCAGCCATAGTCTATTTTTACAGAATTAACCAGTCCTGGACTTTTGTTCAGAGTACTCTGATACTCACCACTGTCTCTGATCCACTGGTGTTGGAGAACAGCCTGTAGAGACTGATGATTCCGTTGGGCTTCCCAGGGGCGCTGATGTGGACCACTGCTTGGGTGGAAGAGACTTCATGAAACGTGGGGGCCCTGAGACCTTCTGGGGGGGCAGGCCCAGTTTTACACCATGTCCAGGGACTGGGGGCTTTTCCTGCTGAATTCACTGCCCAGACCTCCAAAGAGAAATTGATAAGACCACTCAAAAGCAAGGTAACTTCAGGCTGAAAGAGAAGTTGGCAACCCAAAGCAACCAAACACAACAGAATGAGATGAACTTGGATCTTGCAACTTTGTAATCACAGAGGAGATCAGGTCCTTCCTCTTTTTTGCCTTTGGCCACGTGAACACAAAAAGGGCCGATTAGGAGCCCTAATTTCAGAGTGCAGCAGGCTGATTAAAGCCTAATGAAAAGCTCCTCATCTCTGCGTGGAGTGCAGAGTGATTTTGTCAGTTTTTGCAACCTGAATGGACCTGCAGACGACACAAAACTCAGCAATTCTTAAACACTGTCCCCACCAAATCTGCATGAAAATTAAATTTTCCTTTCATCAAGGAGGGAATAAACATATGGAAGGATGTATAATCTTATTTATCAAGGACCATTTGTATAATTAAACACGAATATCCTAAAAGGTTGCCTTAGGTCGTCATTTGCATGAGTAAGTAATTTGTAGAATGTCAGGTACAATAGACAGAGTAGATGGATGTGTGAGTGTATAGGGTTAAATTAGGCCCAATAACAGCCAACTACACAGTGATCAATCAGAATGATAGATCTAAATGGCAATACAAGAAGACTGTCTGCGTGTTTAGGAGTAGGAGTATTCCTTAGTAAGCTTTCATGTTGTGCAAATCTAACTTCAAGAAATCTTTCTTGTTCAGGATATATATATACATACACACACACACACACACATAAATTATTTGTCCTGAGCTCTAAAGTCTGGAGAACTTGCTTGATTCTACAGTACACCATCTGCCAGGTGTGCAGGGTTGAAAAAGCATGCAGAACATTCAAACTATGAGAAGCTTAGGGTCAGACCATAGATGACTCTGCAATGACAGCTTAGCTCTGTTTTTGTCTCTTCTACTTTTGCATCAATAGTATCTTCCAGAGAACAGACATCAGAAAGATTTTTGGTACTTAGGCCCAACTTTTTTCAGTGTTTCCACACTTTTTTTTTTTCTTAGTGGTTTCCTCTGGAAGAATAAACTTTCTGATGTTGAACTGCTCTCAAATTGTTGTCAAATGCAATTCCTCAGGCTCTCGCTGGTAGGATTGCCAGAAGCCCCATTTTTAAGAGACAACTAACCTCCTTCCAGAGCAGCACTTACCCTTTTTTTTAGAGCTCTGCCACTTTCTTCTCATCAGGTATGTAATAATCACACCCATTTGTATAATGTCTACAATTTACAAAACCCTTTAACAGGCCTTATCTGACTCAGTCCTCCCAACACAACTTGGGAGGGTGGCTGGAGAGTGTGTGCTCAGCCTCCTTTACCCCTGAGAAAATCGAAGCTCAGAAAACGTCAGCTCTCGTGGTGACGGAAGTTACCAAAGCTGAGATGAAAATTCTGTTCTCCAATAAACTCCCTTATTGCTCTTTCCAATAAACCGTACGCCAGCCGGACGCAGAAGGAAGACACTCAGGATCATGGACATTAGACACATACTGGCAGTTCTGGAGTCGGGAAAGTTAGCCTGTGAGGATAGAGGGGTCCAGGCTGTCTAGGGCGAGGGCGTGCTTATTTTCCTGGGTGCAGGGAAGTAGGGAGCAGCGCACTGTCTTAGCAACGGAAGGACGTTTCATGGAAACCACACTGTGACTGCAGCTGCTCTTCTCGTCCCCTCTGAAGGAGCAAAGGTCAGCCTTGGCATAGGGACAGCTGGCTTGGAGGTTATTGGTGAAGAGGTCAGATTTTGGAGCTAATGAGAGAGTCCCTGGATTCTCAGTCAGCCCCAAACCAACCTCTCTTTTTTTTTTTACACTTAGAGAATCATTATTCATTTGCAAAGATCTTCTAAAAAACTTCTCATAAAAGTAATCTAATTTTATTTTATTTTTTAATTTTTAATTTTAATTTAGTTAACAGATAGTGTATTATTCATTTCAGGGGTAGGATTTAGTGATTCATCAGTTGCATACAAAATCCAGTGCTCACTACATCCCGTGTCCTCTTTCATGCCCGCCACCCAGTCACCCCATCCCCCCACCACCTCCCTTCCAGCGACCCTGTTTGTTTCCTAGAGTTAAGAGTCTCTTATGGTTTGTCTCCTCTGTTTTCATCTTATTTTATTTTCCCTTCCCTCCCTATATGTTTCTTAAATTCCACATAGGGATGAAATCATATGGTATTTGTCTTTCTCTGACTGACTTATTTTGCTTAGTTCCATCCCCATCATTGCAAATGGTAAGATTCATTCTTTTTGATGAATAGCACATCCATTTATCCGTCCATCAATGGACATCTAGACCAACCTCTTCAATGCAAATATCTTTCCAGGATGTAGGGGAGAACACTTTTTTATTACACAGAGAGTGACAAAGTTTGAAAAGAAAATATTCTTGGGGAAGGGATGCAAAATAAGGTATACATATTAATGTCAAGTTCTTTGCCAAGAGTAGGCCTCTGTTTGGTGATTTAAGGTATTAAGAGGTAAACTGAGGCATATTAAATTTTTTTTTTTTTTTTTTTTTTTTTTTTTTAGTTTATTTGAGCAAAAAACAATTCTAATGGGGTAGCGCCAAACCGGAAGTGGTTAGGAGCCCTTTGCCAACAGACACCAGAGGAGAAACTTCCACAGGGAAAGAGCAGAAGCAAAGGAAGGAAATATTTGGTTGGCTATAGCTCAAAGCCTACTGGCAGTGTTAGAGGAGATATTCTTAGGGTTGTCATTTTGTAATCTGAACCACTGACCAGCTTAGATTTTGGTTTGTTTATATAGGCCTTTAAAGCAGTAGAGCTACCTCAGATGAATGACCTCCTTATTTAATTAAATAAAGGGCATATAGAGTTTTAGTAGAGGCCACAATGGATGGGAAAGAAAACGAGGAGGAAAATAAAAGTAGATGTAATAAAATAAAAATTCAGCAAGTTGTTAATTACTGAGCACCAATAGGAGACAGCAGCAGTGCGGGTATGGGGATGTTGAAAAAAAAAAAAATGAAATAAGTATAACTCATAGAAAGTGCTTAGTATAGGTCTGGCCCCAGATTATGAACATTTGCTTTGATTTTGTTTTTGATGTAGTTGTAGTATTATGAATACCATCAAGGCTTTTTAATGCTGGTGTTATCAGATAAAAACTAAACCTTACACCTTCCTGTCTTAGAGGAATTTTTACGGGCTGAAGTCATATTTCCAAAATGTGATTTAATCCATGGTATTTTAAAACATTTGAGCCTCAGTATTATAGTGTTTCCCTGTATTTCTGTAGAAATGTTCTATTCTTAAAAATAGGCAATTTGAGGGGCTCCTGGGTGGCTCAGTGGGTTAAAGCCTCTGCCTTCGGCTCAGGTCATGATCCCAGGGTCCTGGGATCGAGCCCCGCATCGGGCTCTCTGCTCAGCAGGGAGCCTGCTTCCTCTCTCTCTGCCTGCCTCTCTACCTACTTGTGATCTCTGTCTGCCAAATAAATAAATAAAATCTATATTAAAAAAAAAATAGGCAATTTGAAATTCTTCATCATTAACTCAGAATAAATATAAGACTCGGTGTCTTTTGTCTTTGATGGGAGACCTTCATAATATAGTGCTCTTTTTCTTAGTCTTTCTTTTTAGTATTCAATCAATTTGAGATCAAAATAGCATTCATATAAATCAACGTGTTTATGCAAAGCAGGATCAGCCTATTTACATGAGCTACTCTGGAAATGAAAGCAGTTACAATGAAGAGAAAGCTGACTGAAATAATGAAGAATTATGGATTTCACAAAACTTGTCCCACAAGGCAGTGTTTCTGTTATACCAAACAGCCAGAAGAAAAGTAAAAAAAAAAAGAAACTGTCAATGGCATCCTGTTCGTCTACTGAGGCAAAAAGTCCTTTACCCTAAAATTGTGTGGATTTCTGCCTATGCTCAGTGAAGCAAGAAACAAGGTACTGAAGTATAGTAGTTCGGGGTTCAGAATAAAAGTGCTAACAGAGGGGCCCCTGGGTGGCTCAGTTGGTTGAGCATCCCACTCGGTTTTAGCTCAGGTCCCAATCTCAGATTGATTCCTGAGTTGGGCTCTACACCGAGCATGGAGTTGGCTTGGGATTCTCTCTCCCTCTGCCCCTTCCACTTGTGTGGGCTCTCTCTCTCTCTAAAATAAATAAATAAGTCTTAAAAAATGCTAACAGATATGCTTATGATTTCTACTGAGAAACAATGAGTCCAAGATTTGAGTCCATCTTTATAGGGTGGAGAAAGAAGAAGCAGAGATCCTACATGGGAAATTTTGAGTAATATGACCTGATCTTTTATTTTAATGAACCAATATAAAAGTCAAGAAAAAAGAATGTCTTGTAAACATGGAGTGGCCTACTGTATCGATCTCTATTCTTTCTTTCTCTCATCTATCTAATTCATCCACCCATTCATCCATCCATCCATCCAACCATCCGTCCATCCATCCATCCATCCATCAATCCATCCATCCATCCATTACCACCTATTTATTTACCTTTTACCTAACTGACAAGCCAGTCCATCTGGTTTGTGACACAAGATTTCCTGTCATGATCATTGGGAACAAAAATGTGCTTTTTCTGTGTGGGTTGCTCACAGAAAATATGGGACGTATCGTTGGGGTGGGAGCAAGTAAAGTTTGTGAATTTCAAATCAAAGTGACAAAAATTAAGGATACTCCATTTTTAAATTTGTTCACAATATCCTTATTCCTACAGTATCCAGCTGAACATATTTACTCTCGTATAATAAACATATGATTAAAGTTTTCACTAAAGCAGTTTATTATTTATGTTTAGTGAACACTTGTGTGCGTGCACCCACACACACACACAATTGTAGCTGTAAGAGTTAGGAACCTCCCAATGAAGAGATTTACAAACAAGAACAAGTTGGGACTGACTGAGTTGGGGTGTTCTCTTCTCTAAGTTTTGCGTGGTAACCATGACAAGAGTTATAATGTAAGAAGATGTCATAGAAAACACAGATGAGCTATTTGGATAAAAACAAAACAATTAAATCCATTTAACCACAAATTCTATAATCAACTAGAAAAACAGTAGATTAATTTCTGTTTATATTTTTGTTTTCAATCTAATTAAAAAAATCTAAACAGTGACTATTGCCATCTTTATGTTACTGTCCATTAAAGAAATGAACTTGTTCTTTTATTTATTACCTGCCCCCCTCCAGGACTAATGACTGTACTTTGCCTTAAAAAATTTCGGTTACCTAGTGACAACAGCCACCAAGCTGCCAAAATCCCACTGCTGTGGAAACAGGTTTAATTGTCTCTTTTCTGTTTAAAACTGCCTTCTAGAAATCTTCCATTAGAGGAGCCTTTGTCAAAAAGTGTTCCTTGGCCACAATCGTCAAAATCATTTTGGGTACCTATATCAGAATTTGTGGCATAAATAACCTTGGATTCTGTCTCTCCAACACATTTCCAAGTGATTCTTGTGCCCAAGATTGTTTGAAAAACACAGAAAGCTATTCTCTATCGCATGAGCTACAGTAATCTCAGCACTATACATTTAAAATTTCTATCAAATGATGTCTGTTTAGAGCTGTACTATGCATTTCTTTTGTCATTTTTTTCACCCCTTCAAAAAACCACAAAGCATGTACCTGTTTGCAGATGTTACAGCTGCAATAATCATCATAGATTTTATTACAGTGGTCATGGTTCCAAAGAGAACCAGAGTTCATTAGCTTTGTAGAATGACCATTTGCTACCTAGTGTTCACTCCAGGTGTGATTTTCTTGAAATCCTGATATTTCTGAAATTTGGTGGATCCATTTTCCCCTTGCAGTGTATTATTCTAAATGCTCCCAACTCCTCTCAACACATTTCTCCTTTTAATTTGCTTCCAAAAGGGAAGCAAAAATGTGTGAACAGAAATATTTGTAATAATTATTGTGAAAGAGACAGAGAAGGAGCCATGACTCTGCAGAGGACAGGGGAAAGGGAGATGGATCTCACAATCTTCCCAGAGCGGTAGCTCATTGGGTGCTTATGTCACTGTGCTAGTTATCCTTTAACCCAAGTCCTATACTCAGCTATAGAGTTCAGTGCTTTGTCTTACAGGAAGCTTTGGTACTTTGTAGCTTTCTGAAGTAACATTCCTTAGGACTGATATTTTACAAGTATAGTCTTAATGCAAAGAGAAATTATTATTATTATTTTTTTTTAAAGATTCTGTTTATTTATTTGACAGAGAGATCACAAGCAGGCAAGAGGCAGGGAGAGAGGGGGGAGAAATGGGCTCCCTGCTGAGCAGAGAGCCTGTTCGGGGCTAGATCCCAGTACCCTAGGATCATGACCTGAGCTGAAGGCAGAGGCTTAACCCACTGAGCTACCCGGGCACCCCGACAAAGAGAAAGTCTTAATGTAAATCTCCAGGGATTTCCTGATGTGTTTTTCCATTATCGTATAATAAACAAATCTCCTCAGTTGTAAAAATATTTTATGATTCTTTTGGCTAAGAGATCATCATGCTACAAGTCTTGTTAAAGCTCAGGGAACAGCTCCGTGATGTCTGTTTTCTTATATTCACGCTCATTTTCCATACAAAAATGGAACACAGGAATAACCAAAGTCAGCCAGTGATCTTTCACAGAAAACTTCTAATTTGTTGCTTTCTAAGGTAAGTGACTGTTCTTGCCTTTGGAGCAATTTGAGATTTTGTTCTTTTTCCAGGCTGCTTATTAGAAGAGTTGTATTATAACTGTTACTCTCAAAGAATTCAGATTTGGAGGCATTTTTGAATCCTCTGCAACTTCTGTGATACTCTGTAACACACTTCCTTGTGGAATAATGACCATTTTGGATAGCACCAAAGCGTTTCAACAATCCTGATGACATATTCTTATTGAACAGCACTAGGGAAGCAACTTCATTCTTTCTAAATCTAGAAAACATGAATATATTTTTGTGACACTACACATCGGAAATAAACAAAACCCAACACGAATGTCCATATGCCAGTAATTAATAAGTAAAGTAAATAGGTTGCCTGTTAACAGACAAACAATTAAACTATTTGTTTCCTAGGGGTGTGTAATGAGATTGTTATCACATTCCCATGAGGGAGACAAATAGATATTAAAAAGGTCTTTCCAATACCTGTATTGGCTAAGGCCAACAGCTAATTCAATAGATTCGATCAAAATCACCACTTCTTTCACTGCTCCTGATTTATGACTTTGGCTGTAGTTAGTCATCACTCATTGCAGTTTGTTCTCCAGTGCTCATAAATTATGCCTCATAAATAAAAAGATACAATCAAGGAAATCATATCAATTCATCTACAACCTTGCATTATATTTTCCCATGGCACTTACACTAATGCCTTTTTAAAGGGTAGCCTGTCGTGGGTTTCAAATATGTTTGAATAGCAATATGCCAAAACAGGCTTTGCCAGAATTGTGGTTACAGAGACTCATAGCTAAAAAGAGCAGGCCATAAATCTGAAATTACATGATTACAAGATTATTTTATTTCATGAGAGGTCCAATAGGCTATAGTCATAAAGGACTAGCCTGCTGAAAAGCTCTGTGTAGCTGTCTATTTAACTCTCTGTCTATTTAACTATCTGTCTGATTTTCTTTCATCATCAAATGGACTTTTTCAGCATCTCTGTTTGCATGACACTTTACTGGATATATTATAGTTCTACTTCTACAGATAGAGTCCCTGTATTGCAGGTTCCTTTCATCTGAAACACTTTGGATCAGACAAGATGGAGCATGATTTTAATTGAATTCTGGGACCCTGGGGAAGAAGGGTGCAATAAGACATTGCCTTCCTTTCTACTGGTACTTTTGAAATTCAGAGATGTGAAGCTACTGAAGAAATTCTATGACACATTCCTTCTAGAAATGGGGGTCTTCTGTCACTTGGGCTTAGCACACTGCCTTGGTCTTTGGAGTCACTCAATATATATGAATATGAGGGAGGGAAAACCGGCTTCAGTGTTAGTGGGAAATCCTAAAATTAGCCTCGATTTGATTTTAGTGATAATAATGAGAACTTGGAATTTATCACGTACTACTTTTTATTGCCTCTATCTGTTCTCCCTGCGAGAAAATGGGAACCCAGTTCCATCCAGCTCTCACGGACGATACATAAAAGTAGTTAATGGGTTCACTGAGCACCTGCACTTTTATAAGTGTATTATATGTACTAATTTATTTCATCCTTCCAACAATCCTATTGAGTTGGTGTTATATTGTCCCTGGTTTGCATGAGGAAATAGGCACAGAGAAATTTCTGCAACTTGGAAGTGGTAGGGCTGGATTTCCAGCACAGGTACGTGATATAAAAGCCCAAACGCTGAACTGTCTCTACATAAGGTCATTGAGGGAAGACCTGGGCACATCTTCCAAGTGTTTGACTTCCCGCTCTGGGACTGCCGTAGAACCCTGCAGGGACTGGCTGCTGTTTTCAGAGAGCAGCCTCAAAGCGAGATGGTGGGAATTACCACAAACATCATGGCGTCCATTCCTGCTCACACTTACCATGTTTAAACACTATGGCATGTTACACAGAAGCAAACAGTATACACATACTTTCCATACTGCCCCAGACATGTAAAGGTAGTGAAAGTCCATTATATTAACTAAAATAATAGCCATACCCTACCAATATAACACTGGACGCACATATATTCTCCACAGTAAGTTGCTAGAGTAAGCTAGGATCACAGTCACCAATTATGATTGACATTTTTGGAAGTAACAGTACAGCTAACTAGGTGAGGTTATTTAATCATCCGTTAATCCAATAGATATTGACTGAACCATCCCATGTGCCGGACACTGTTCTAGGAGTTAAGGAGACGACAGTGAACAAGGCTGGAGTTAACATCTGGGTGGGGAGAGGCAGTAAATAAACAAGCACAAAACGAATGGGTAATATGTGTTCGAAAGGTAACAACTGGTAGTTTAAACCATACAAGATACAGCAGCAGAGCAGAGAATGGCTGAATTACTCAGAAGGTTCTCTCCGGAGATGATGATCACTAAGGGCAAGAAGGAGGCCACCATGTGAAGAACTAGGGGGAAAACATTCTGGGCAAAAGAAGAGCAAGTGGCAAGTCCCTGCGGTTGTGTTCTCCAGAAGGCTAGTGTGGCCAGGCTTGGCGAGGAAGGGCCAGAGCGCGATCAGATGAGAACAGACCCGGACAAGGGAAAGTCCCCGTTGAACCAGAGAGGAGTCTGCATTTCATGGGAAGCCAAGGGAAGGTTCCCAGCAGGGAACTGGCTTCATCTGATGTGCCTTTTACAGAAATAACTGGATATCGATGACTTTTCATGAATTTATCTATTGGATTTTAATTTTATATATGAGTGACAATGCCTTGGCCTTTAAATTAACTTAAAGGTTACAGCCACCCTACTGAGGTCGGTCTTTTCACCCCAGTTTTATGGGTAAGGAAACGAAGACTTAGAGGGTTTAAAGTACTTGCTGAGACTACAGAGCCAGTGAATCCTGTAGCCCGGATTAAATTCGGAGTCAGTTTACCTTTGCCGGGTCAGGATTCATGCCCCTGCTGGGGGTGACCTGAAGAAGCTGTGGTTCAGCAGAACAATTACTGGGCTTGGGTCTGAGCTCTGATTCTGCTACTTCTTGGGTGACTTGCACAGTCATTCAGGCTCCTGATCATATAGAGGGAATAAGAAAACCTATGTCACAGGACTATACTGAGGTTTTTGTGTAAGAACATCTCTTTAAGTTTCCAAGGAGTGGATTGGTGGATAAATACATTTATAAATATCTTTTTTTTATTATGTTATGTTATTCACTATATAGTATGTCGTTAGTTTTTGATGTAGTGTTCCATGATTCATTGTTTGCATGTAATACCCCACGCTCCATGCAATCTGTGCCTCCTTAATACCCACCACCCTCTCCCCTCTAGATATCTTATCAAGATTTTGAAAGCCCCTGAGCTGTATATAAATCCCATTTGGAGCAACCATGGGGTGGGTTTCAGGACACAGCCTTTGGAACCTTAATCTCAGCTTCAAAGTCAAGCTCTTCCACTCACCAGCTGTATCCCGGGACGTGTTAACAATCTTGCAAATCTTGCCAAGCATCCTATTTCTAAATGTTATTACTAGCAATAGTCTTTATCTCAAATGGTTGTTATGAGTTAATATATGTAAAGCTCTTAACATATCACATCGTGAGCACAAAAAAATAGTAACGGTTATTATATTATTCATGTGAAAAGTTAGGAGAGAGTGACTTGACTGCTTGGAAGAGAAAGTGGGACTAAGCAGCAATTCTGCAACCGGAAGACCCTTCACTGCATTTCGAGTTTAGGCCACACCTCTGTGTGTCTTTCTCCAGGTACTACTCTGCTCTAAAATTTTGAGTGTCAGAGCAAATATACATTTGACTTTTGAAAAATATTGTTTCTACATCAACGTTTAAATCTTGGATGGCATTCTCTATTTTCCCTTATTATTAATGAAAATTTCTCAAATGCAACCCGAAGTCTAAGCGAAAGGAAACATTGGAGCAATTCACTGGATTCTTCAGAGAAAAGAATTTTACTTCCGGTTCCCGTTACAAACATGCTGTCGGCATCAAGGAGAGAACTGCATAGTTTCCAAGATGCTTTTAGGCTTCTTAGTGATGATCAGATCCATCAGCAGATAGATAAATCAATTCACAAGAGAGAGTCTCAATTATCTTCTTAAAGATTTCAATTGAAGGCATGTGATTTACTTAAGCATCTTAACATTTTTGTTTCTACCTGTAGATTTGATTGCTTCATGTAGACCAAGACATTTGTTTAGAATGTAATGGAAATATACCATCAGTAAGTTCTTAAGGGCAGTCCTCTTTAAGCTTTCAGATTTACTTAGTGTATTATCAATAACCATGGAGTGGCGAGCCAAAGCTTGCCAGATGATCTAGCCTGGAAAAAATTCTTTGTCACATACTGAGTGAGAAGCAGCACCAATCTGAGGTATGGAGGGTATGCCGGGTATGCTCCCTTTGCCTCCAGATCCATCTTCTGCCCTGCTCTGTGCACTGGGAAATGACTCTGAAGGCTGTCTTAGGGATCTTGTCCTCCCCGTGGCTTCTTTCCAGCTGGATTTGATCAAAGGAAGGAGAGAGTTCAGTTTTTTAATGCCTCCTGATCCCTCTTCTTGGCACTCCAGTTTGTTAAGACTGCATTCTTTCTCTATGGGCACAGCCCCTCTTTAGTAGCATTTGCTGTAGCATTTGCTGGGTTCCAGGAACAGCTTCTTCCCCTTTAGGCCTAGAAGGTAACAGCTTCTGGCTATTGCTGGGCCCTGGGTACTATAACCTCCCTTGTTGATTCTCTTAATTCTGCCCAGGCCTCCATAAATAGCCTTTTCATTTAATTCTCTTCAAAGGCCCCTTTGAGGATGCCATCTGTTTCCTGCTGAGATCCTGACCCCAGGGAGAACATTTCCAAATCTTCCACAGGCCCCAGTAACAATGGGTGGGCTGAGATTGGAACTGGATCATAAGCATGGAGAGACTGGAAATGATTTTGTGAAACTGAAGAAATAGAGGAACAGTGTCTCCTCATGTCTGCGTGGAATGATTTCAGTCAAGCACCACCTGTGCTGCTCAAGCCCGCTGGCCAGAGTGCAATGAGAGGAGCCATGAGAGCGCAGTGCGGAAATCATGCTGTCCTTGAAGAGAAGGCATGCTCTGTTCCTCTTTCTGCTGCACCATCACTTGGATACTTCAAATATCTCTCGTCATAGCTTAGCCTACCATCCCTGTATTGTTATGGATATATTATTTATGGATGTGTTTATCTTATGAACTAAACTTTAATCCCCCAAGGAATAGGGTTCATGGTTTTTAGCCTCCTGGCCCAATCCTCGTAACTAGGCATCCACTTTGAACCTGGTGGGTGCTTAATAATAAGTTATTTAGTATTCAAGTACTAGGATAAAGGGAAATAAATAAAACATGTTTTATCCTTTCCTGGATGTTTTTACAGGACCGAATCGGGTGATTTGGGGGAACCCTGATTTTCATGGTCATCTCACTGTTGGTGGAGAGCCATGAGGTCAGGATGGAATTACATATTATCTCCCTTCAGTCAGAGAAAATTTGGTTGCATTTAATATTTTATATCCAGAAAGCAAGCTTCCAACACAAAGATAGGAGAATCAATATTGACTTCAGTGAAATATGAATTTGGGTTGCATCAGTGTGAGGGTGACTACCAAGGCATCGTCAGATGAACGACTTGTCTCAAAGGCAATGTAAAGATTGCCAGCAACTGCAGCTGAAGAATGAATCCTAAGGGATGCCATGAGAGAGAAAAAGAATGAAAAGAAATGCACACATGTGGACTGCAGCACGCTCCTGAGTGTGCACACACACATGTAGGTAGAAATGATCTACTATTGGAACAAAAAACCTGGTGGCAAAAAAAAGACACCGTCCCTGTTCTGGTGGCAGAATTCTGATTTAGATTCAGGAAGTGTCCTGATGGCCTTTAGTCTAAGCGGTAGCACTTTGGCTTTAAAGTTTTAGAAACAAATGCACTGTTTGAGACAGACAATATCAATAAATCATTTAATACCTTGAGCTGTGGGACTTGGGGGTGGGAGCAGCTTAGTTCTTGTGGGAGAGACTAACCAAACAAAAGCTTCCATGCTGGTCAGAAATACGTTAGTGAGATTAATACCTAATTAAATGCAAGTCCAAAACCAAACAGAAAACATGCTTAATACATTTTCTCTAAAAGTGGCACAGAAAACTCTTAAGAAAGGGTGGGATAAAGGGGACACCAACAGAACACAAGCCATCTGAATTGAGTAGACAGTCGTGACCGCGTAGACTCAGAGTTAGAAGGAATGTTAGTCATGGGTATGTGGGTAAGATATTTTTGTCCTGAGAAGAGAAATGGCAAGGACACAGAAGATTGGACCACCTGACTGAAGGGACATCACACCTTCAGAACCAACTGGGCTCTTGGTTTCTAGCATTTTATTAGTGACTCATTGAGAGAGACATAAGAATTTTCTTAGCCTGGCTCTTTTTTGTCTTAGAAGAAAGTACCTCCATTTTTTTTTTTTTTTTTTAAATATAGTAGGGGCTGAGGGTAGAGGGGGGAGGTGGCCTACTCTGCAGCAGGCATCCAGCCAGACATAGAAGAGTTCTCAGTTCTCTTACAACACCCATTTTTTTTTTTTTTTTTTTTTTTAAAGTGAGGCTATGAGAAATTAAGTGCCTTGGCCAAGCTGTGTGATCTGTCACTCAGTTTCCTCTGCTAACTCTGAGTATCTAAGGGGAAAGAGCCCAGGAATTGTGACTATTTCATAGTAGCCTGGTTGGTGCGTGTCATGTGCTGGGCAAGCTCTTGTTTCTGGAGGACATTGTTTCCCACAAAACCTCAGCTGTAGGATGGGGTGGGGGGGTGGGGGGGCTATGACCATGCCTAGTTGATCAAAGTCCTCCGTTCTCTTGGTCACAGGACTATAAGGTGTTAGCTGGTTTGTGGGAGTCTGGCTCTTGGTTGGCTTACGAATACTGAGAGAGAGAGAAGTCCTCTTTCCACTTGGAGGTGGGAGAGTAAGAATAATAATACCTATCAGACTTGAACGGGGTGAGTAGTTCATACGTGTGAGGCATTGTCCGAAGTATATTTACTTATCAACTCATTCAATCTCAAAGCGAGTCCATGAGTTCAATGTGCTGCAATCCACACTTCAAAGACAAGGAATCCAAGGCACCGAGAAGGTTTGATCAGGTAGTGTCAGGAGTGAATTTCTCCAGTGTCCAGAGAGAGTCTGGTGGGGAATGAAGCCAAATGGAGACAATCCGAGATTGAGGGAGAGAAAGAATGAATCTGACAGCTTTGAGTCCTATACTTAAGGCTCCTGCAGAGACTTGGAGTTTGAAACTTTTCCTTGGTTTCAAAGAATGTCTTCTGTCCTGGGGCACCTGGGTGCCTCAGTGGGTTCAAGCCTCTGCCTTTGGCTCAGGTCATGATCCCAGGGTCCTCGGATCAAGCCCTACATTGAACCCTACATCGGGCTCTCTCCTCCGCAGGGAGCCTGCTTCCTCCTCTCTTTTCCTGTCTTTGCCTACTTGTGATCTCTGTCTGTCAAATAAATAAGTAAAATCTTTAAGAAAAAAAAAAAAAAAAAAGAATGTCTTCTGTCCCTTTCCCAGTAGGCGAGTGGAAACATTTCCTTTTGGTTTAAGTTGGCTTTCTATCACTTGCAGTAAAAATAATTACGATATTGATGATGTAGGTTTTCTCAAGAACCCAAATGGGACTCTTATATGCAGTAAGCAAGAAAAATGCTATTAGTTGACAATTATATTTTATGATATATGTAATTTATTAAATACATTTATTAGTTAATAAATAAATTGGGTTTCATTAGGAAACACCACTATTGATATTTCCACTGAAGCTGGTTTCATATACTCACTTGCTTTGATACCAGTTAAAGCTAAACACTATCAGAAAATCAAATTACTTAGGATCAGAATGCATTCTGCCAGGTTTTACATTATAGATTCAATGAAGAGAAGAAGTTTGATTAGAATTTTCTACAGTGTATGGTTGTAGATCACCCCCACGGAGGCTCCTAGAATTCAGAACTGGGGAGACCTTCCATTTAAACACAGGGAGAAACCACTGGGAGAGGTTGTTTTGCTCAAGGATACTAGATAGTGAGAGAAGGACTCAAAGCTGCTGTCCTTTGTCTTTCTCTCTTCTAGCTCATCACGCACAGCTTGTGGGGTGCACAGAGAAGTCCCCAACAGCCCCTCCTGCAGTCCTCACAAGGAGGTTTTTGGCAAGAGCGGTGAGGGGGTGAGGGTCCTCCCCCTCGTCTGTCTCCTTCTCAGCTCTTCCTTCCATCCTCTTCGAAATAAATTTTCAGGCCGAACTGTCTGGAGCCTGAAATTGTGTTGGAAAGCAGCGGGCAGCTGCCATCCTGTGTGGCCCCCCACAGCACCAGCCCTGAGATCAGCCCCACGCGGAGTGAGTCACAGGGTTTCCTCTGAGGCTGACCTGTCACTTCTCAGTCACCCAGTTACGAGGCCCTGGAAGCCTTCCAGTCTTGGGAGAGCGTGTGAGCGTGGGTGCTTATTGCAAAAAGCTGTCAAAGTGGGGGAATTTTCAGGAAAACTAATTAAGTCACTGACAGCATGATCCGGTGAAAGGGGGAGCCATGGCAGGCCCTAGCAAATCCTCGGTGAGTCAGTGCCTTCAGCGAGAGTATGAATAGGAATGCACGATTACTGGGAGGGGCGCATCAGCCGCAGCTCTCTCCCTGCAGGGAAAAACTGAAGCTGCTTATGGAGCGGACTCACACCCAGGCCCCTCTCCCAAGCCTGTGCAGAGACTGTTGGCTTATTTTCGTGCTAAACAATTAAGGACTTCCCCACACAGAATTCAGAGGTTTACACTGTATAGATGAGTACAGCCGATTTTGAAAGCATTGAGGATAGAAACGAGTATGGTCTATGGAAAGTATCACATTGGATTTTGTAAATATTCTGTTGAACAGGAAGCCTGTAATCTCCAGGGAAAGGAAAAGATCCGTGCGCCGAAAAATTTTGGTAAATTGCATTTTGTAATGTAAAAATGCATCTCATTTATGTGTGAATCATGCATTGACAGTGTTTTTGAGGATTGGGTTTTGGTAAACCAAATTGTGTTGGCGAATCACTGAGAATGCTTGTTTTCTGATGAGACTCGTAGCCTGTGCTTCTGCAAAGACACCACATCCATCTCGTGAAACACAAAAAGGCACTTCCAAATTTTTATAATTTCTATTTCAGATCTTACTGTTCTTATTAAAGCTGATCCTTCAGAATCTCTGGAAGCTGTGTCAAAACGAATCCAATTAGAATAATCCCATTCTAAGTGGTGGTGAATGTTATAACTTTTACTACCAAAGGCCAGGTCTCCCAAGTGAGAAACAAAGCAAAAGAAAATGCCATCAGAAATCAGACAAAATCCATGAGGAAGAGTAAAAGAAATTACTTGAATAACTGAGACATGAACTTTGCAGATAATATATTCTGCTCCCCCGCACCCTTCAGTTTCATACTAAATAGGACTCTTGTTTGGGGAAGTCATGGGTACAGCAAGGTAAATAGGTTGGTCATCAATTATCAGCATGTAAATGAGGCGCTTGTGGGGCCCTGGGTTCACTTATTTAGGCAATCGTTTTATGATGGTTTAGGACTGTGATTCTCAGCTCTGGCTGCACATTAGAATCACCTGGGGACCTTTTGAAACTCACTGATCCCTGGACCCATTTCAGAATCAGAACTACAGGGGGCCGGGGCCAGGGCATCGGGAACGTGGTGAAAGTTCCCCGGGGGGATTCTAATGTGCAGCCAGGGCTGAGAGCCACTGAATTAGGAAATCACCACCTGAAAATCCGGCTTAATAAGTCACAGAGCAACAATGCTGTATCCTCTGCGGCAGTATTTCTCAAAATTAGGGGGAAAAAAAAAGGGTTTGGATCATCAAAGCTGCTTGTGGAAAATACAGATTGCTGGGAATCCCCAACCTCACCCTTTGGAATCTGCACTTTGAACCTGCTCTTGTACAGGAAACACTTGGAGCCAGTACATTTAAGATGTTCAATATTGAGGAATTATTGAAAACTTAGAAGGTGCCTATAATATCACATGGCTTTTGTCCACTTTCAAACGTGACGGTTACCAAGCTGGTTCTATGACCTATTGTCAGGTAAGTGACACTGGCTGGACTTCACCCTCCAAGGTCTCCTGGAGTGAAGGATTCCCCTTTCGTTCAGTAAGAATCCCTTTCTCCACATAGTTCCTGTCCCTTCTGTCCATCAGAACTCATCCACTCTGTAGCTTTTCTCCCAAAGCTCTATCATGCCCAGAGCTCCGTCTGTCCAGTGATGGGTGAACTTACACTAGGAAGTGCTGTCTTGGTCTCTCCCGCATTATAAATTTTGGCAGCTGTCTTCGATGACTTAGGTCCAAACCAGAAATGAGGATAGTGGTATGGGATCATGGAAGAGCGTGGTGGACAGTAGCGTCTGACACCTTCAGGGCACACCACGCGAAAGACCACCTACCCAACTACAGATCATCGCCACCCTTTGATTAACAGGTCCATACCTCTGGGCGGTTTTTCAGTTCTCTGGTTTGATTCTCAGAAATAGAAGTTACCTCAAAAATACAATCCTCTGCAGAAGGGTCAAATCATGGACAGATGTTGAGTGAACCAACGCTTCCAGGACCATGAAGGTATTTTCTGAAAGGCAGCTTGCCGATGAAGTACCCTCATACAGCTTTGAGAGTAAAGCAAATTCATCTCAATGGCAAAACGTTCTTTTGTAAAAGGGAAAATCAATTCTTTTAGTACATTGCTTCCTAAATGGCTTCTGTAAGATGAGTCAGGGTCTATATAGACTCCGCAGTTCCACAGGCTAAATACATCTGATATTTTAGTTCATTTATTTCAGCATTTATTCTATACTTCTCAAAATAATTCCTGTAAGAACCAGGATTCGGGCAGATAGGCTAGATTTTACCCTCTGGCTCCTTATTTTGTAACAAGGTAGGATTAGCTAAAAGCGCAAATCTGAGCTCAGTTTGTTATGGAAACCCCATTAAATACGTCGATAGGGGGAATGAGTTTGGAGGAGAAGCATGACCCAGAGCTGATGGAGTTACAGAAGAAACAGAACAGGCTGAGGTCTACTCTCCTCTGAATCGGGGGTCCCTGGGTTCCTGCTTGTCCTTAGCTCTGGGTAAGAGAACGCACTAGAGCTAAGACAGATGGGTGAGGTTTACCATGCCTTAAAAAACTGGCATAAGACTTCAGTGGATCATCTGGCCAATTACTGAACCCAATGGCACAACATAATGCCAAAGAAGCTATAACCGCTGGTTTGCTTTCAGGATCTATGGGCCATTTAGTTTCATCTAATTAGAAGCCAAAGATTACTTGCTGATTCCATTCTGCTCTGTCACAAAGATGTGCTTTTATTCATAAGGGAGAATAGATCATTGAGAATAGAGGAATCTTTGATAATTTGAAGAGAAAAGAACAAAATTCTGGCTGTTTCGAATATTATTTTGTTTCCAACTGTGGTATCAATAGATATTTTGTTTGTTTATGACATGAACCACATCTTTTCCCTAAACCTTTGAGGCCTGAGGTGTTTTTTAAATAATTTTTTTCCAGATTTTACAAAGGTAGTAAAATACCTATGCTGTATATTTTGTAATATCCTCAGAATGATCTGATAGTAAAATACGACATTTCTGTAGCAAGACATAGTCACATTACATGGGATAAATAAATGCTATAAATGTTCAGATTGCATTTTGCTGCCATATGAGTTGTGCCGAACCTAGAAAAAACTTAAAGATTTGGAAACAGAGAGAAGGGATTATGGATACATATCTGTGTATTTCTCCAAACCATTCAAGGATCTTTTTATATTTTCAATTTTTACTAACTTCCTTGGGTAATTTGTCTCACACGTTATTGGCCCCAAATATACTCTTCTAACACTTACAATGTTATCTCCAATCACTGCACTCATTGATCAGCTCAACATATTTCTGGTGACTTCGTGATTTTATTCTTTCTGGTTATGGTGAGCTTTTCAAGGTTCAGTTTCCTCTTTTAGAAAATTGCCCTTGGCATGGTGCCTGGCACTTAGGGCCTGTCTCCATCAGCAAGCTTCTGACTGCAAGCAAGAGAAACTGGTTCTGACTTATGCAAAAGGAAGTTGATTGGGAGTGCATGGGATTCAGAGAATAGTTGAAGAACCATGCCTGGAAATAGCAGGGGTAAGAAATCTTTTGGATTGAGGTTAGGGATATTTTATCAGGACTTCTCATCTCTGCCTTTTAAAATTTTGAGTCACTGCGCAGAAGATGAACCTCCGGGTGAGTATGAGGGGTAGATGTTAACGGATAAAAGACAAATCCGTTTACATTTATTCTTTTCTACAGCTCATCCTTTTAAAGAGCAACAATGTCCTCTTTCTATAAAAATGTGAGAACATGTAGAACATGTGAGAACATGAGTAGGCTTCTGTGCCTACTCCCTGGTTAAGAGATAGCCTGACACATTCAGTGACCGACACTCCCCCCCAGACCAGAGCAAGGGGTGGAGGAATCACCCCCCTAACCTCCCTCCCCCCCAGAAATGGAGTTGCTATCATAAGAAAAATAAAAAACATTCCGAGAGCAAAACAAAGTAAACTTAACAGAAGTCCTCTAAGGGGTTCAGAATATTTTTCTTAATTCATGACATTTTAGGCATATGCAAAATCCTATTTTTTAGACTGCTCTCATACAAAACTTGCTTCGCCCCCGTGCACAGGTTTGTTGTTTTCCGGTAGACATTTCTCCAACACTCCATATCTTTCTTGAGCACAGGAGTGAAGATACTTGCCACTGGGTTTTATTTTATCTTGGTATAATTAAGGAGTTATTTTCAAAGTGATTTTTTTAACAAGGAGTGTTTCCTGCCAAGGCAACACTGACGGAGGGATGCTTAATGGTAGAAATCACTTCATTAATAAGGAATGCAAATACCTCACCTGACATTTACATAGGAAGAACAAGCATATATCACATGGTTCAAGAACCAAGAAAATGAAGAAGGCAAATGAATATGGTCTTTCCTCATTTACTCATTTACTGCTTAAAAAATTTTAGAGGATATTATTGAATTCCTTAAGCCCCGTGTTTCTTTAAGTGGTTTTTCAAATTGCAAGGCATTTTTACAGGCAGGGGCTGATGTGTGCCTATAATCTCAGTGTGAATAGTTGATAATACACATTTCTTACCTGATACTCATATTCTGTGAAAGGCAATAGTTCGGAATCCGTGAAAGAGTTTGAGCTTCCATTATAGGCGAGCACTGGGTTTGATTTCCCAGGTTGAGTTGTTCTTTGTCTTCTGTACAGCTCATAATATAAAACTTTTCCATTTGGCTGAAGTGGTCCCATCCACGAAAGGGCGACTGTGGGCTGGAACCCCCCCGGGGCCATCCGTACGTCTAGATGTGGCGGGAGCTGCATCAGAGGCGCAACCTCAGGGGTCTGTACGGACGCCCAGTCACTGGACGCACACCCCAGCATGGTGCAGGCTTGAATTCGAACTTCATACCTTCAGGACACAAGGGCGAAATTACCCATTATTGGCAAAACAGGTTTTCAGGGGAGGAATATTTACAAGACTGTTTCTCAGGAAAAAAAAAAAAAAGACTATTTGCCGAAAAGAAAAAAGACAAATCCATTTACATTTATTCTTATCTACAGCTCATCCCTTTAAAGAGCAACAATGTCCTCTTTCTATAAAAATGTGAGAACACGTTAAATCCTCCTGGCTTCCCAAACTAAAATAAAAATTCTCAACTGTCTGGAAAGGGTGGCCACGATTCTTCCCTGTAACAGGAATGTAAGGGATACATTCACTTTCAAGGTTCTCTCCAACATAAAAAATTCTGGTATTCTGCAGAATTACTTAACACAACGATGACGAATGCAGACCTTTGGGGGGCATGAACCAGTTCTCCGTAGCCCTGGGCTCTTTCTACCGCTGTAGCCGGAGCTAAATGATTCCCCAGGAATGTTTCCGGGTCATGAAGGAACATCATGGAGTTAAGGTCTCAGTGGTAATAAATCCCCTCACCTGATACCTGACATCTTAAAACAGGCTCTCTTACACCACACAAAGACCTTTTGGGGCCAAAGTTAACCCAGCTACATGCTAGATTATCAATCATGGAGACACCTTATCACCAGCCAGTTAAACTCAACCAATCAATTATGTTTTGCCTCATAGTTGGTCTCCTGCCACCTGGAAAGATCTATTTACATAGCTGGGATTTACCCTTTCCAACAAGAGGGGCTTTTGTTAGTATTAAGTGCCTACAGCGGCGCCTAAGTGCTTTATTCCCTCCGCTCCCAGGCCCCACGGATTTTAGGACACCTTGATCTTCCCTCCAGCTGCAGCCACTTTTTTTTTTTTTTTTTCTATCTTTACCTCTTTTGGTTCCAGCTTTTCCTCTTCTCTTTTCTGCTCTCCCTCCTCTTAGCACTGCGTTCTGTTCTCTTCCTTATTTTCTTTCTTTTCCCCCTGCTCTCTTCTTTTTCCCCCTTCCCCTTCTTAATGACACACCTTTCTTCTTTTGTGGCATCTTTCCCCTTTTCTGCTTCTCCCTCCTGTCCGCTCCGCTGCTCATCTCCGCTGGGAGGGACCACTGGTTTACGGGTGCATCGGTGCCTCTGTGTGTTGCCGCGTGGACTCCTAACCAATTCTGGGAAGCCCATTTCAATTTTCCATACGTAGATTATTTGTTTTCTGGATCGTCTGTGGTAGTTTTAAAATTCTGGTTCACATTCCTTTTGCTCCTTGAGTATTCCCATGCTCCTTCCTCCTACTGACCTGCTGGAGTTACCCCCAGGAGGACACACTAATTTGCAGTATTCAAAAAGCATTAAGCTGCTAGAAAAACCCCAAACTACACGAACCCCAACTTCATATAGAAGTGATGTGTTGTGGGCGCCTGGGTGGCTCAGTGGGTTAAGCCGCTGCCTTCGGCTCAGGTCATGATCTCAGGGTCCTGGGATCGAGGCCCGCATCGGGCTCTCTGCTCAGCAGGGAGCCTGCTTCCCTCTCTCTCTCTCTGCCTGCCTCTCCATCTACTTGTGATTTCTCTCTGTCAAATAAATAAATAAAATCTTTAAAAAAAAAAGAAGAAGTGATGTGTTGTTTCAAGTCATGAATGTCACTTATCTCTTAAATGAAAATGGAGAGTGCAGAGACATCTCTTGTTGCCTTAAGTATCATTGTTAGATTTATCAGATGATCAAATTCCTCCCACCCCAGCCTGTGAAAAGTGCTTCTTTCACACCTGGAAACCTTTTTCTTTAGAAACCTTTTTGGCTAAGAGTTTCAAAGGGGAGCAAGCTGATACGATCTTTTCAAATTTGCAGGTATCAGTCAGGTAAAGAGGAAGCCAGTATAAAATGCACAGCTCTGCAGCTAACTTGGGTCTTTTTTTTAATGCCCCAAATCAGAGTAAGATAAAAGGCAACTCACACGGTATGTGGATTAGCTATGAAGGATACCTGCGGAAGTTTTAATTATTGTTTAATATTTAATGCGACCTTAAATAATTGTCATGAGTAGATGCATAAGACTATGAATGTTTCATTTAAACAGCGCTATATATCAGAGATAATTATAGGAGGGATCCAATCTACACATCAGTAGATTACAATAATAGCTGAATTTTACCAGTGGTGGTTGGAAATCAACACTCTCTCAGCCTTTAATTTTTTTTAAGTGGTTCTGTTCATTTTACTAAATTTTAAGCATAAAATGTCTTTTATTACTCTTCTCGCTGGGGATGTAAGTTACTTAAAATGTGATAGGGAAAAATGCCAAGTAATTCTTCAAGCTAGAGGAAAAGGGCCAGTGGTAAGGTTCCTTTGTAGGGAGAGCAGCACACATCCATGTGCATCAGAGAGCCCCAAGGGGACCGTTGAGAAACAGGACGAAGCAAATCGGCACCATCCTGGAAAGTCATGAGATCAGAGCTGGGGGAATCCTAAGGGGTTGGGGAAATAGAATCTGATGAGTCTTATTATCCCTGGAGGAAGTGCAGGCTCTCCCCCAAACAAAATTTGGGTCAGTCCAACTCTGGCTAGTAAGAGCTCTTACTGGTACTTTCTTCTTCTTTACAATAATAACCTACTTTTCTTCAATGCCTGGATCAGATGACACCATCCAGGTTCTCACAACTGTTCAGGGGCCTGGATGTTTTCAGGAGGGACTAGACTCAGGGAAGGGGCCCATCTCTGCAACGTGTTCCCGACATGGTGGTGAACTGCAAACATTTCTGAAAAACTGACTTTCAAGCTGTCACCTGTGAGAATTTTGCTCTCTAGGAGTTACGCAAGCAAGTTTTGACTGGATGAGGACGTGTTTAGTCCACTGTCAATGGTTAAGTGGTTGGGGGTTGGAGACATCCTCCAACTTGCTTCTAGAGTTTTCTTTTGAACGGACTGCGGGCTCATGCTATAGAAAGCACAGTGGCTTATTCTTATTGAATGTGAGTTGACCACTTACCTGTGAAATGGCTTCAGCTGGTCTACTACGAGTGACTGCGTGTCAAAAGAAGTATGACTTTTATTGATGTGTATGATTTTTGTTTCTTTTTCAAACAGCTCTCGGATAAAGAGGGTGTAATTGACGATGTCGCCATTTGTCCTCACTGGAGCGTCCCAGTTCACTAAAATCTCTTGCGGGCCCTTGGCCTTCAATTTTGGAGGTTCTACCCCTGAAGGTGCTGAGGGGCTGGTTCTGTCTTTGACAAGTGGACTCAAAACACCCCCTTGGCTGTTGTTGGCAGTCACTGTGTAGCCATACTCCACGCCTGGGGTGAGAATGAAATCGTGGTAGCGGGTTTCCAGGCCAGTATAGACAATGGTGCCATCCCGTCTAAGTTCATAACTTCTGATCTGGCCATTTGGGTTTCTGGGAGGTTTCCAGGTGATTTCTATGGATTCTGAGCCTGTGACTTGCAATTTTGGAGGCTCCATGTCCTGCGGTGGGGCCTCCAGGGTCCAGGCTGATCTTGGCGCACTCTCTGTGCAACCTCCGTTCGTGCAGGCTTCCAGGGAGAAGTTATACTGAGTATAAGGTTGGAGGTCAGAAACCAGCAGGGACAGGTTCTGCCCAGCAAGGTACTCCTTACCGTCCAATTTAAGCAAATATTTAGTGATTTTTCCATTTTGAACCGACGGTGGTGACCATGATACATTTATCTGAGTAGCGCTGAGGGTCCAGAGAGCTGGAGGGCTGACTCCTGCTGGGGCAGCCTCGGGCGTTGTGATGCTAGTGGGTTTGCTGGTGGAGCAGCCTCCCTCTGAGCAGGCTATGAGGGCATAAATGTAGGTAGAAAATGGAAGCAGCTCTTTGTCTGTATAATTGAAAGTCACAGCATCAAAGCTGAAAGGATAGAGCACTCCATTCCTCTGAAGTTTGTATGACTGGATAATACCATTGGACTGTTCGGGGGGGATCCAGGAAATCAGCAGTCTTGGGGGATTCATAGATACATAGGCTACCTCAGGTGGAGAGAGACCTTCTGGAGGTGCCTGCATTGTCCTTACTATTTGCCAAGAGCTACAGGTATGGCCTGCTGAATTCCAAGTGTGGATTTTATATTCACACTGCGTCCATGGCTGCAGACCAGTGTCATTATACATAAATGTGTTCCTTTCAGTATCATATTCTGTGAAAACAATTTTCTCATCGGCCTGGATTGTCTGATTTCCCCAAGCTTTTCCCTCGAAGCACCTGCGAATGACTTCATAGCGAATTATCTTTCCGTGTGGGTGGAGAGGCTCAGACCAGCTCAGCTCAATGCTGGTGGACCCCACAGACTGGATCGCAGGCGCTAACTGAGAGTGGGGAGGGGCTTCCTCTGTCCACAGGGGCTGGGGCACTGAGTGTGCACAGCCCGCGTTGGTACAGGCCTCCAGGGTCAGCGTGTAGAGGCTGAAAGGGACCAGGCGTCGGAAGAGAAACTGACGATTCAAGCCAGCGTACTCCAGGATACCCTCGCTGAAGATGTTGTAGGTCTGCAGGAAGCACAGAAGCAGAGGGAAAATAATGTGCAGCATATGATTTCTTGGTGTAGCTGTTTTGTCCCTTTTAACCTTCTCTCCCTCCTATTCCTCATCTTGATGGTCCTAATCCAGGTGAAACATTCTGATATTAATTTTGGGAATGTGATCTTTTCTAGTTAATGAAAAGTCCACAAAAAGAAGAACAATGGTTCCCTTTGCCTTTTTTTTTTTTAAGGTTGGATATCATATAAGCACATATCTAAAAGCTAAGGACTGTTGAAGCTGATTCTTTGACTTAAAAAGTCAAATACGTTTCCTCCTATTCTTATTTTTTTAAAGGTAAGGAACAGTATTCATATCTCCTGTTTTATAGATGATGACCACTTTGGATTTCATTCTGAGTGGGGTAAGTTGTCTATCTACATTGTCCATCTCTTTATAGCATTTACTGGGAAATTGAATTATATTACTTAACCATTTGTACCAGGATGTCAGGGCTGAAAATGTCTGTGTATCTATACATGGGCACACATACATACACATATATGCATATATGTGTTCTATATATTTACACAAATATAGATACAAACTTGGAATGACTAGAAGATGGAATAAACCATGCTGTTTTCTCTTGCAGGCCATGGAAGAATGGATTGTTCCAATGGATTGTACCCTTCGGTTCTGGGAAAACCATCTGAACATTTGTTATATAAATGCAGAGCAAATTTTCATCCCATATTATTCATCATTCTTTGTGAAAGATGGGAAGTAACTCAACTTGAATGTAGATGTTTTTGTATAGTGATTTCCTGCCCTTTCCCAGCCTCGATGCACCTGAGAGATATGATACATCCCTGTGGTTGGTAGTGACTCCTGAGGATGGCATACCTCGAGAGCGGCAGGGGTGTATTTCAGAATACCCTGGCAGACAGTAACTTCTTTCAAGACATGTCTCCAAAGGCAAAGGAAACAAAAGCGAATATGGACTTTTGGGACTTCATCAAGATGAAAAGCTTCTGCACAGCAAAGGAAACAGTCAACAAAACAAAGAGCCAACCCACAGAATGGGAGATGATATTTTCAAATGACAGTATAGATAAAGCGGTGATATCCAAGATCTGTAAAGAAATCCTCAAACTTAACACACACAAAACAGATAATCACGTCAAAAAATGGGCAGAAGACATGAACAGACACTTCTCCAAAGAAGACATACAAATGGCTATCAGACATATGAAAATATGTTCATCCTCATTAGGCATCAGGGAGATTCAAATCAAAACCACATTGAGATACCACTTCACACCAGTTAGAATGGCCAAAACTAACAAGACAGGAAACAACGTCTGTTGGAGAGGGTGTGGAGAAAGGGGAACCCTCTCACACTGTTGGTGGGAATGCAAGTTGGTGCAGCCACTTTGGAAAACAGTGTGGAGATTCCTTAAACAATTAAAAATAGAGCTTCCCTATGACCCTGCAATTACACTATTGGGTATTTCCCCCAAAGATACAGATGTAGTGAAAAGAAGGGCATCTGTACGCCAGTGTTCATAGCAGCAATGGCCACAGTCACCAAACTGTGGAAAGAACCAAGATGCCCCTCAACAGACAAATGGATAAAGAAGATATGGTCCATATATACTATGAAGTATTATGCCTCCATCAGAAAGGATGAATACCCAACTTTTGTATCAACATGGATGGGACTAGAAGAGATTATGCAAAGTGAAATAAGTCAAGCAGAGTCAAACATATGGTTTTGCTTACTTGTGGAGCATAAGGAATAACATGGAGGACATGGAGAGATGGAGAGGAAGAGTGAGTTGGGGGAAATTGGAGGGGGAGATGAGTCATGAGAGACTGTGGACTCTGAGAAACCAGAGGGGAGGGGGCATGAGGGGCTGGGTGAGCCTGGTGGTGGGTATTATGGAGGGCACGTTTTTGCATGGAGCACTGGATGTGGTGCATAAACAATGAATTCTGAAACAATGAATTCTGGAAATTAGTATTATTTGATACTAATCTCTAATTAGTATCAAATTTAGCTTTCCCTCTGCACCTTAGCTTCTAGATGGGTTTGGGGAAAAACACTTGACTATGCTGAATGGTCTCACTTTAAATATCTTACTTTAAATTTTAAGAGGGCGACTCCCCCCTTGTAGTCCTATTCCATTCCCCCGCATGTTCTTTCTTTCATTTTCCAAAGTGATTCTTTAATATTTTCTCCTTTCCTCGTAAACTGCCATCACCCTCTTCTGTCTCTCATAGGTGGTTGTTGACAGAACCACATACTTGACTGGAGAAATAGAAGCAGTCAGAAAGGAATATTCCCATGCTATGTATTATCCTCACCATATCCATGTGAATCCAGACTTACACTGTGTGCCCTCTTTCCTTGTGCTCTGGATGAAGTATCTCTACCCTGAGGAGCCCACCTGAGCTCTGGGTCCCATACCTGCTCCTTCTACAGATTTCATGGCTGCAATCATTCTCATTATCTCTTGCATCACCAATTTATCTCCCTCTACTGGGCTATTTTCATTAGTGTTTAAATGTACTCTAGTATCTTTCATTGATTTTTAAATAAAATTTCTTGACACACTAGTCCCCCAGCTACTGCCCTGTTTCTCTGCTTTTCATCTATGCTTCTTTAAAGAGTTGGGGTCCTCATTCTTCACTTGCTATTTTCTCCTCAAGCTATCCCAACCTGGTTTCTCATTTCACCATTTGATCTTCTTGTCAAGGTCACAATGATTACTTCATTTCCAGGTCCAGCATGACTTCTCTGCCCTCATTCCACTTGATCTTTCAACAGCATCAGACATACTTTCTCCACAGTTTTGGGATGCCCCACTCATCTACCTGTCCTTCTACCTCACTTGCCTCTTCTGAGTCTCCTTTGCTGGCCCCACTGCCTCCTCTTGACCTCCAAATTTCTGTATTACTCAGAGCTTGAGCCCTGTCTCTTATCATTTCTAGTTATATTCTCTCCATACCTGATATCCTCTAGACCCATGGGTTTAAATGCCACTCATATACTAATGAATTCCAAAAATAGAGTTCTAGACATATACCTCCAACTGTCTACTTGTCCCTTCAAACCTGTATACTTCCCAGCCTTACCTTCTCAGTCAATGACTCAAGGCCTGAATATCCCTTTTGCTTCCTGTTTCACAACCAGTCCATTAACAGATCCTGTCAGCTTTGCTTTCTGGATATATCTCCAATTCACCTACATCTTCTGTCCTCACAGCTTCCATTCTAATTCAAGCCACCATCAATTCTACCTTAAATTTTTAGCATCTTCCAAATTTTACTGGTCTTCTTAGAGTCCATTTTATACATAGCAGCGAGAGTGATTTTGAAAAACATAAATTCGATTATACTATTTAATTGCCTAAACCTTTCAGTAATTTTTCATCACACTTAGAATAAGTTCCAAACTCATCACAGCCCACAAGGTTGGGCACAATCTACTTCCTACCAATCTGCCATTTTCATCTTTCTCTCCGTGTACCCCACCCCCCAATACTTCAACCACACTGGCTTTCTTCCCTTCATCTGAATGCACCAAGTTCATTCCTGGCTTCAGGCCTTGCGTTTGCTGTTCAGTTTGTCTGGAACATTTTGCTCTCATATCTTCACATGACTGACTCGGTCTTGTCATTCAGGGCTCAGCTCAAATGTCAATTCAAATGATCATCCATTCTAAAACAGCCCGAGTAGGCATAATTACATTATTGTGTTTAATTTTTTTTATAGTGTTCATCCTTCTCTGAAATTCTCTTATTTGTGTACTAGCTTTTTGTTTGCCTCTCTGGACCACCACCATTCATATGCACGTGTGCACACAAACACACTCTCACACACATACACACACAAGGTGTGTGACAGCAGGGAGGACCTTGCTTGTCTTGTTCACTCCTGAATAAATGCCTGGCATTTAGTAGAAGCTTAATAAATATTTGGTGAAATATAAATGAAAGGAAAGGAGGAGATCTTCCTATTGTCAATCATACCAAGAAGAGGCAGACGCTGGAATGGGACACAAACACTCAACAGGAGGGAATGGGTATCAAAAGGATGGGTATGAAGAGAGACTCTTTTCTCTGATGGGATCTTAGGGCATTGGCTTGGATTTTGAGACCCTGGATCATATGGCTCAAGCCTCCTGTCCTAGACTGGGGGAAGTCAGGCACTGTCACCTGTAGGCCGGCTGGTAGAAGGCAGCTTGCTTCTGATGCCTCTAGCCGGCCTGCAGCTTGGCTGAGAGGCAGCCGTTGTACTAAGCAGTGAGGCTGTTACCTGGAGGCCCTTGAGGATGGGCCTGGGCTTGTGAGTTCTAGTTACAGTTCTAACTTGTTGCTATAGGTAATTTCTGCTGTCATCTTCCTTGTAGGGTTTTCAGAGAAGCTTTCTTCAAAGTTACAGCTTAGTCTTAACTGTTCTATGTGGAGTTAATAGGGGACTCTTGACCACCTGGAGAAGGAGTGGTCGAGAAGGGGACTGGCAGCCCCAGCCTGCAGAAGGCAGTTGATCAGGGCTTAAGCGGTGGTCCAGGACTAGAGGCAGGCACAGTCTGACTGGTAAGTCACCCCAGCTGTTTGGATACTCGTCCAAAAGGCAGATGACGACTGGCTTGCATGTGGGTGATCACTCAAATCAACGAAATGCAGTCTAGTAACAGAAATGCCATCTTATTTGTGCTCACAGACTGGTAAAACCCGAGACACACCTAGGCCCTTAGTAAGACTGCTCTTCACGGCTACATATGGAGGTGGGGGGTGTTGGCAGACATGGGGGGGGGCTTTCTGTCTTCTGCTGAATGAGCTCGGCTCAAAGTGCAAATTAGGCAGGACTAAAGCAAATAACTGTGCAGGATAAGTCAGGAGGCAGTAAGAACAGTCATTCAGAGTTCCGTTTTGGCGTGACTTCCTGACTTCAAATTGCAATTCGATCATTTGCAATGGGGGCTTGGGCAATTATTTAGCCTTGATATGCCTCATGAAGTTTAGTGGTGCCTACCTGGTAGGGTTGATGCGCAAGTTAAATGAGATAATCCATGGAGAGCGCTTAGCCCAGTGTTGGGTTCGTAGGAAGCATAATACATGGGAGCTAGTTTTCTCTGATCTATGATTAAGTGCCTGGAGGAGCTATCAAGGAAGATTAAACAGACGGTGAAGGGTGTTTCCCCACGGTGACCTGATGGCATGTCAGGGCTCATCTATTTATCTGGAGGACACCAAACACGATTTCATATTCAGAGAAGACGTTACCTTAATCACACCATTGGTTCTCACGGGCTCTGACCACTGTAGCAACAACGCCCGGCCGTTCTCTTGCTGTTCTACTGTAAAGTTGCTCAGTCCACTTGGGGAAGATTCTAGGGTTTGAACCACGGTCCAGGGGCTTGAAACGTCTCCTGCCTGGTTTGTGGCCACAATTCCAATGTGATATGTTGTGAATGGTTCTAACCCAAATAGGTGGGCTTGATGGCTCGTTCCCTGCGTGCACAAAAATTAACAGGTTAGATTCCTTTTAGGAACTGCTAACAATTGCTGGAAGGTCATTCTCTGACCAAGGTACATTAGCAATGGCAGCATAAATCTCACAACAGAGTTTTGAATTACTAAGAAAACAATGTGGCTTTTTTATTGTTCTTCACACCTGAATATACTGTCAAATGTTGTGTAATTTCAGACATACACAAAGTGGCGATCAGATAGAATCCTTGCCTTTCCAGAGCTTGCAGCCCAAAGGATGTGATACATAACATTAAAAAAAAAAAAAAAAAAAAGAAGGTGCTTCAGGTGAGTGCGGCATCCGGCTCATGGTGGAAATCAGTGGCACCAAGTTTCATGACAAAGAATGGTATAATCTTAAGGGCTTGGAGGTCTAACTGGAACGGTTAATCCCCAGCACAATTTGTATATACATATGACTCTCCCCAGTCTCCCTCCCTCCTCTTGGTGAGTATTTCTATCTTACAGATACAGTAAAACAGAAATAAGAAAACAAAATAACAAGCAAGCTTAACCTAAAAAATAAACATGCTTAGAGAAGTCTACTAGTGATATATATACATGTGAAAATAGTCTCATTTGTTAAAAACATCATAGCTGGAACCATCAAACTTACCAACAATAACTTTTAGCTAGGCTTTGAGAATTTGGTTTTTGCTGATTTAAAAGGAAAAAAAAAAAGATAGGATTAGAGGTTTTTTTTTTTTTTTTCCTGCTTGGAGAGAACATTTAATGTATTTTACATAACTAAAAGCTGGAACTAAAAGTCTTCATGTTTTGAAAGCGCCCAGGGTGCTCTTTCTACATCTGGGCTGGGTGGATATGTCTGTTTATGAATAGCAAATATGTCTGCAAGTGGACCATGAATATGTGTATAGATAACACACACATACGTGTGTACACACACACACACACACACACACACACACACACACATCCAGAGACACATACTGACACCCAGAGACACACAGACACACTTTCTTTTGTGTACGATATATGAGTAATCATGAGGAAGTTTTGAATGGCTTCATGATGTGTAAGATCAGGTTTGGTTTATTAGATGTTTAAACATGACAGTTTTCAATTGTCCTCCTCTTGGTGGATACAAAAGGATGAACGTGAGGGAGAGAAGAGGAAGTTATTTCTGAGAGTAGATACCCAAAATCAGACAAAGTTACATGACTAGAAATTCTCCTAATTGAGAGACATCTGAATATCATTTTGAATAAAATCTTAAAGTGGCAAAGTCAATTTGAATCATTTTCTAAAAAACTGGTCAGACAAAATCAAAACACTTTGTAGAAATAATTTTTGACACTGTTTCCTCACATTCTTGGTTCTAAGTTTCACCTGTCTAATGTCTCTTATTATGTGTTAAACACGAGCAGAGAAAATATAATTTCCTTTATTTATCAAAAACTTCTAAGTCAATTTTCCTCTTTCAATAAGTCCCATTATGATATTACATGCTAACCTTTTGAAATCTTTTAATATTTAAACATTTGCTAAGCGACCAGACTCTGAAACAAATTTTATAGAAATACTAATTTCTCTTTTTTAAAATATTAAAAGTTGGATCATAAATATTTAAAACTTATTTCTCCACAACACTGGATTGGTCTTTTAGATAAATATAGCACAGAACTAGAATGACCATAATGAATATTAAATCTGAAGATGCTACAAGTCCCGATTACAAACATTCTTTTCTGATAAATGATTCCTTTTCTGTAGAAATAGGGCAAACATGGGCAAGATTAATAATGCAAAAAAGAAAAACTCTTTGTTCAGAGTATTCAGTAATGGGTGCCAAAAAAGCACAAGCTCCAAAGCAAATAGTAATCACCTCTAACAGATTATATATAAAAAAGGTAGGCTGTTGGGGGACATTTAGAGATAGCTTTTGTCATAAGAAACATGAAAAGCATGTGGGCTATAAAGCAAAAACATATGTATATTGTCAATAGCAGCACCTGCTCAATTACAGTTTATTTCAGAGCTGAGAATTCCATCCAGCCCCTAGATGGCAATACTATCAAACACTTTTGGTAACACGAGTACTTAATGATTAACAACCGGCATTCAGTCATCCAACACACTCCAGGCAACCATTAAAAAAATAACAAAACTGATTTCATTATAGATCCTTTTAATAAACATTTATAGCTCAGATCCCCAGAACGCTGAAGTATTCAGAATGCCCCGGCCTCAAAACCTCCGCCATCTAATGTAGAAATAGGACCTGCAGATCTCAAGTTGAAGTTCGTGCGTGCCTGACACCGAGATCTTTAGAGGTTGATTCCTACAAAAGGTGATTACGGGAGTTGTTTTGCTTACTTTGGTCGTATCTTACAAAAAAAAAGAAAGAAAGAATCTCATATTGTAAATGTAAAGGAAGTGTGTGAAGGAGAATTTTTATAGCATAAATTTACGCCGAGGACTAGTTCCCATATTATGTTATTTGTGAAGAGCTGCAACACACACACACACACACACACACACACACACACACCCCTCTTAAATAAACCTCATTAATGATCATGCTTTTTGTCCATGTTTAGTAAAGGCCATATGAAAAAAAAATGCAGAAAATTTAAAAATGGCAAAACGGTCCTTACCAATATATTCTTCGACATTATATTATTCTCTCTTGAGTGGATTTCCAACACCAAAGTTCACTATTTTAGAATCCTGTAAAATTTGGGCACAGTTCATTCTGCAGATTGGGTTCTATCTTGTTTGTTTATTCAGTTACTCAGATTTTCCTCCCCTTAAATTCAGATTGTCTTGAACACTGTCTACCTTACATGTTTTGGATTAAATTCTTTCCTTGGGGGATGTAGTGTTCTCCCCTATTGACTAGTAAAATCATCATTAAATCATTAAATCATCCTTTTTTTTCCCTTTCACTCCTCTGCTCCCCCTTCCTCCTTCCCTTATGGAGATGATCTTGTTTGATACTCTCACTGCTTCTTCTTCGTTGTCCTTATCTTGATCCTTCTTTCCCCCACTCTTCCATCGTACTGATTCTTAGGAGACAGATATCTTGTCATCCCTGATCTCTGGGCTACCAGCTTGGGCTCACTTCCCATCTGTCCATGTTCTTCCCATGTGCACATCCACCTAATGTTCATATTTTTACCCTATAAGTACATTGACTACTTTTGTTAGGCAGCCAGTGGAAAGAATGATTCAACAGAGGAAAACAGGAAAAATGCAGCCTCCACAATCTAATATTTCTAACGAGACTTGGCTTAAAAAAAAAAAAAAAACTTATATGCATAAGGGCTGCAGTCTGGATACAAAGCAGTATGTCCTTTTATGAGACATAAAGATGAGACTCTCTGGAACGTTTTGCCAGTTGAGGTTCTGCTGGCAATCTGAACTAGATTTTAACCTCTCAACTCTGCTCCTGGGGGCACATGAAACTACTTGGAGTCTTCAGCAGTCTGACAATTTTACACCATCTCCTCTGATTATTTTTGACGACTTGAAGTGCCCCAAAGGTGGCCCTGGGGTCAATAGGTTTATGTAGGTTGAAAATGATCAAAAATTACCATTGATCTGTAGCTGTCAATAAAAGGCTGCGTGGGGAGACTCCCTGCACAAATGTTTAAACTGCATAAAGCAACCTAACTTAGTCATCTTTGAGTCTATTGATCTGATGATCCAGCAGTTTCCAAAGCTTTCCCTCTGGTCTTTGTGGTGCGTTTTCACTGAACCCACTTACCTGGGCCCTTAGGGATCGTTTTACCCTGCTCCTGGTGATGAACCAAAACAGTGGTGCGTAGGCTCTGCTGTGCACATCAGCAGAGTATCGTGTGTGCTTATTACCTTTTGGGAAGGGTTAATCTTCCTGGTCACCATCAACTTCGTTTCCAACTGATGGGGTTTCTTCTGTCTATACTCCTTATCATGAGGTCCTCATTTTAAAATGAGTGACTTTTGGCCTGTAAATCCGAACCTGGTTCTAGGATTCCTTTGCCTTGTTAGTTACCACAAATGCCAAGATCCAGAGAACAGGTCACATCAAAAGTTTGCTTTCTTTTGTATAAGAAGAGCTTCAGAGGAGTCTAAATTTAATTATATCAACCTCTGTTTTCCTTAGTTGAACCACTTGGGTGTTGCTTCTCGGTTTTGTCGTAAGTTATAGTTTTCCTTGTCAGAATGATACAATAAACAAATGGTTATAGACAAGTTTCTGGTTTAGACTACAAATAAAGCATGAGAAGTAGGAAAAGCTCTTATTGACTACTGCCTAAAAGCCATGGCTTTGGACAGAGTACAGCCAACCAATAGGATGATTTACAAATTTAACATTGACAAATCAACACAGATTATTTTTTTAGATTTCTGAAAGCCAGGTCCTTTGAGGCATGGGATGTGGAGGTCTATCTTCCTTCCCATTTATAAAGTTAATTTTTAGCTTCTCCAAAGTTGGTCAACATATTTATATCTGGTACTCATTTTGTAAAAGTCACTTCAGTCTCAATACAGAAGTGAGCTTTTATTACCCATAGCCGAATAACAACTTGACTACTTAGCCATAATTTTCTAAGTATGAGACTTCTAAGTCTGCAAAACGTTAACATAGACAATTTCCACTGATTTCTTATGTGCATTTACTTTACCAGTGCCTTCTCTGCCTCCATACCTCCTGGCTGGTAGGACAAAGACATTTTTTTGATGGCACGCACATACATGTGGAGTTGCTCTAGAATCAAAGGTTGACTCATAATACAAAAATGTAGGAGAAAAACCCTTTAGGTTCATGGTCTATTGCTTTACCTGCATGAAGCATATGCCGGTATTAGGGGACACTGCTAAATGATATGACAGAGCCACCAAAATGGTTAGTAGAAACATCTAGTATTGTTGGTCTGCAGCTCATTTCTTTCTTTTTTAAAAAAAGATTTATTTATTTATTTACTTTAGCGAGGGGGGAGGGGCAAAGGGAGCAGACTCCACACTGAGTGTGGAGCCCCACACCAGGCCTTTGTGCATCTGGTATGCACAGGATTCGATGAAGTTGCTGTGGGGATATAAGATGGAAAACCCAGGCTCCTGACTCTTAGGAGTTTATATTCTACTAGCGCAGGTCAAGCATAAATATAGATACACACAAGGTAAAGTGTGGTAAGTGCTATAGCCCTGTGCCAGGAAATACTAAAGGGACACTTCTTACTGGGAAGGGAGGAGGCTGAACAGTAGGGGCAGACTTACTTGGGAGGTAGCATCTGATAGAGGTTAGGAAAGAGGCAGAGTTTGAGTAGATGAATATATGTGAGTGACTAGAAGAAAGAAATGAAATAAAATGTGCAGGATATGTTTGGGGACGAGCTGGGAGTTGCATGGAGCTGAAATAGAGGGACTAGTGGGGATTAAGGCTGGAAAGAGGTTGGTGGCAAGACTGGAGAGGGTTGTGAGAGTCACCTTAATTATTCTGGATGAAAACTGGTTGGGAAACACTGAGTAACATTACACTAAGATCTGAAGAACCAGTTTGGTACAAAGAGCTCTACAATGCAATTTGAGAGAATAACGGGATGTTAAAATTTTGCCCTATTGTGGTATATAGGTCATGGTCAGTGACTGATTAATTAAAAAAAAAAAAACAACTGCCAAGAATTAGCTAATGAACTCATTTAGATATTATTCAGCCAGTAAATATAGATCATCATATATACAAGATAATAGGAAAGTATTTTCTTAGGAACAAGATTTTAAAAATCTTTATTGAATGTTTGCTCTATCTCCAAATTTGTAATTATTCTTTTGACGCAGATGTTTGCTTTTTGATCACAATCAAAGTGGGGATTATAAAAACTGGGCTGAGTCGAAGCCAATGATACTGTCCTCTGTCCGGAGTGCTATCAGAATCATACGTACCTGGTCTGTTTTTCTGACAGTGGACACATGTTTGTGTGGAGCCGTCCACACCTTTGCACTGGTCACTTGTATGTATCGAACAGCTAGGAAGCAGCTGGAAAGGTTAGGGACAGTACGGATGACCACAACACAGAATGAGACCAATTCAGAAGCACACACAAGCGTGAAAGCATTCCTAGCTTTGGGTTCTAACTAATGTTTGAAGGTGTAATTTGAAAGATTTCAAGAAACTAAAAATGCATATCCGCCTTTTAAGTAACTGTGATACATATAATTACAATTGATTACTCAGGGGCCATTTGTCGAAGCAATTGTAAATTTCAAACAAAATGTTCAGTCTGGAGTATGCATACGCTAGTGCTATGAACAGACACTTTTATGTCTTTACTCCCACAAATACCTACATTCAGAAAAGAAGAATGATATGGAAAAGAGAGGTTTTCATTTTTACCTCTCTCAGAATACATCATTCATTTTGTAATGGGGGGGTCAATGCAAAAAGAAGATTCAATCCACAGATTTTTTTCTTCATGGACAAATGGGCTCTATCAATTTAATCTATAAAGCCAAAGCTAGCGTTCTTGCAAAATGAACGATGATGCCTCAGTTACCATAAAAACATTGGAGAAAAAAAAGAATGGTTTCAAAATGGCTCATTTTTCAAAGGAGAAGAGGAAAAAATTAAATTTGTGATAATTAAATTTTAAAGTGGCAAATCAGTCACACTAAATATTAAAAAGCAGTATTTCTGATCTATCAAAATTAAAAATGTGCATAGTCTGTGACCCAGCAATTCTACTCTGGCAATCTATTTTATGACAATACTAGTAAAACTGTACTAAAATATATTTAAAAGAATTTCATTCCAGCATGTCTTATATTTATTCAGTCCTTGAATAAGCACATATTTATTCAGGCTTGAATTGAGGGCTTCTGGTGTAAAAAGCCCCTTCCGAAGGTCTGAGGACACAGCAGAAAGCAAAGGATACATGGACACTGTCCTCTTGAGTTTTACATTATCATGAGGAAAAATGGGCAGTAAATAAGCAAAATAAAGAGAGAGAGAATTAGGAATGGTGGCAAAGTATGAAGATATTTAAGTAGAGTACTGAAATAGAGCTTGGGTTTAGCTGGTAGGGAAGAGTGAGATTCTCAGTTTAGGAAGAGTGATCTGGATTTTTGAAGAAGTTCCATGTAGGCGAGAATGCAGAAGAACCCAACCAAGAGAAGAACGGGAGGAGAAGCTTGCAGGAGAAGGGGAAGCTCTTGGTCTTCCAGCAGACAGCGAGAAGCTACGTGAGTGAGAGGGAGGGGGGCACAGGACAAGGTCAAAGCGATGGGCAGAAGTCAGATGGTGAAACCTTGTAGACCCACATTAGAGAGTCTGATTCTAATTTCAGTGGAAAATTACTGAAGGCCTTTAAGCAAGGGGATGAGATGATTTAATGTAGGTTTTAAAGGGATCATTCTGGCTGCTCTGTGGAGAATATATGTAGGGAGTTGTGTTAAGTCTACTCAGGCTGCCATGACAAAATACCAGGAACTGGCTTAAAAAACCAGAAATTTATATTCTCCTAGTTCTGGAGGCTAGGAGTGGAGATCAAGGCGCCATCAAACTCAGTTTCTGGTGAGACTTCACTAATTGATTGTAGATAGCTGCCTTCTTACTCTGTCCGCTCACACAGTTTTTTCTGCATGCACATGGGGAAAGGGTGTCTCTTTTTCGTCTTATAAGGGTACCAATTCTATCAGATCAAGGTCCATTCTTACAACCTATTCTAACCTTAACTAATTCCTAAAGTTCCTACCTCCAAATACAGTCACATTGGGGTTATGGATTCAATGTATAAACTTTAGGGGAACACAATGCAGTCCACAATAGGGGTCAAGAGAAGGAGTGAGTTCTGCAAGTCTGGGAGGGGTGCTAGTTTCTTGGTCTGGGGTGGTAATGGTGGAGATGGAACTAAGTGGATGGACTTATGTTTTGGAAGTAGAGCCAAGAGAATTATGACAAATTGAATGTAGAGAAAAAAGGAAAGAAGAATCAAGGACGACTCCTGGGTTTGCCTTGAAAGAAAGGGTGGATGGTGGTACCATTTAATGAGATGTGGAAGTCTGAAAGAGTGACAGATTTGGGGATGGAAGGAGTCATTTTGGCCATATGAATTTGACACACCATGTAGATCTATGAATCTCTGGTGCTGAGTAGATACTGGGTTAGGAAAATACATCTGAGAGTCATTGCACATCTCTCCCAAATCTAGTCTCAAATCCAATGGCCTTCTCAATCTCTCCACTTTTACTTCTAATACACCACAAATTTAACAAGTCTTAATATGATTAATTGATTTTCCTTTCTGTATAATTTGTACGTATTTGTATTATGTTTAGTAGGTTAAAATGAAACTATATATCTCAGAATCCCATTCTGTGGCAATCACACCCTAAGGTGACCATGAGTTAGTTATACCCCGGTATAATTCACCTCCTCCTGAGTTCAGGCAGGACCCATGACTTACTTCTAAGCAATGGAAAATGAGTCATCACTCACATGAATGTAAGAGACACCACCTTAGCTGGCTGACAGCAAAGTTCTCCTGTTGGTCTTTGGGAGGCAAGTTGCCATGTTATGAGAGGGCTGTGAAGATCCCCATGGCAGGGGACAGTGGGCGGCCTCTAGGAGCTGATGGCAAGTCAATAAGAAGCCAGCAACCCCCAAGGCTTAAAACCACAAGGAAATCAATTCTGCCAGCAACCTGGAAGAAAATACTTTCTTAGTCAAGCCTCCAGATGACAATGCAGCCTAGCAGGTGCCTTGACGGCAGCCTTGGGAGATCCTAAAGGACCCAACTAAGCCATGTCTAGACATCTGACTCATGGGACTATAACAGAACAAATGCATACTCTTTTTAAGCCACTAGAGTTGTGGTAATTTGTTCTGTAGCAGTAGGAAACTAGTACACCATCCTTTTATGGTTCTGGGTTAAAGTTGGTAAGAGATTTGGAGGATGAAGTTAAGAGGCAACTATTATCCCCTAAAGTTCATTGAAGCTAGATGTGGAGATAAATAGGCACAGAGGTGTAAGTTTTTCAGTTTGTCCTAATTCTCTTCTGCTCCATATCTGGCTCTTCCTTCTGGTTGCTGACTACAGGTGGCTATGGGTCTATGATTTGATTTTGGCTTCACAGGGATGGTAGCTATATAGAACTTCCCAGTGATGTCTCCACAAGTTTCTTCCTGACAGTTTCATTTAGGTGACCGGTCGTGCCTGGCTTCTTAGACTGGTTGGGTGGAAGCTCTTTTATACATCCTCTTACTCCTCTTCCTGGATCTTCACTTTTCCAGCTCTTCCCACAGTTTTGTGAATTCTAGTTCCTGTAGGAAATCCCTTATCTCCATACCCATAGTGTTCAGTTTCCTCAACTGAAATGTGTCTGATGCACCCACCAAAACTGCTTCACCTGGAGTCCTCCTTTTTTTTCTAGAGATGACAACTTCACCCTTCCAATTTTTCAGGCCCAAAACTTTACATTCATCTTCTCTTTCCCTCACACCTACATCTAGTCATTAGAAAATAATTTTGGATTTATTTAACTTCAAGATACATCCAGAATGCTACCCGTTCTCATCACTTTTACTACAACCACTCTGCTCCAAGACATTCTCTTTCACTTCCATCACCACAATTGTCAACTTAACTGGTCTCCCTACTTTTAACCTTAACCAGCACCTCCATCCACATAGCAATCAGAATGACACTCTGAAACATGTCAGACCATGGGACTCCTTTGCTCAAAACCTTGTGGTAGTTCTCATGTTGTTCAGAGAAGAAACGTGTTCTTGCCGGCCCTTTGATTTCCCCTTTGCCATCAGGTCTCCACATGCAAGCTGCACTGCAGCCACAGGGGGGCATCGAATACATCAAAGAAGCTCCTGCCTTGAGGGCCCTATACTGGCTATTTCCTCTCCCTGCAACCCACTTCACCCACAAGACTGCTTGGGTAACTTCAGCTCATCTTCTCATTGAATCGCTCCTATTTAAAATTGCAGTCTGCCACTTTCCTCCCCCACTCCTCCCATTTTAGAACCCCTTTTCTTGCTCTCTATTTTTCTCTTTTTCAAAGCACTCATCAGTCATTTCCAAGATATCAGGTAATCTATTAATTGATTATGATTATTATTTTTTCTTTCTCTCTCTTTACTAGAAGTTCCACTGGGGCAGAGACCTGTATGTGTTTCATTCTCTGCTCCATTCCAAGGGTCTCTAATTATGGCTCACAGTGAGTAGGTGCTATCAGTGACTATGGAGAGGATTCAGAATGAAGGGATGGGGTAAAGAAGAAAGAGGGTCTAGGAAGACACCATAGGTAAAGGAGAGGGCCCAGCACCGAAGTCAGCGACAGAGGCAGTGAGGACGAGACGCACAAGCAGAAGAGGATGAGTCCGTAATGAAAACAAAGCAGAGACCAGTGAAGTAGGAAGAAAACCAGGAGAGCTCAACTTCATGGACACCAAAAAAAGAGGATATTTTGTAAAAGGAGGTATGGTCATCAGTGCCAAATGTTGTTGAAATTTTGTTTTATTTTGTTTTATGAGGGTGAAATGTTAAAGAAGATGGACACAGAAAGTTCTTTGGATTTGGTGGCAAGTGGTCTTGAAATGAGACTTTGAGTGGAATGTAGAGACAGAACTCTGACTAAAGAGGAAGAGAGAGCCAGATGTGTGGAAGGAGGAGCCTCAACTTCAACATAACTCTTTTGAAAAGTTGGCTGTAGAAGAGAACAAGGAAAGGGAATGGTAGCTGGGAGGGCCCTGTGGCCTGTGCGGTCACATCTGTTTTTTTTTTTTTTTTTAAGATTTTATTTATTTATTTGAGAGAGAATGAGTGAGAGAGAACATGAGAGAGGAGAAGGTCAGAGGGAGCAGCAGACTCCCCAAGAAGATGGGAGCCCAATGCGGGACTTGATCCTGGAAGTCCAGGATCATAACCTGAGCCAAAGGCAGCTGCTCAACCAACTGAGCCACCCAGGCGCCCTGTTTTTTGTTTTTTTTTAAAGGGAGATACTAGAACACATATGTATGTTGATAAGAACTCCTCAATAATAAGGGGGGAGATTGTTAATTTAGAATTAAATATCAGGACTTCCTTCTCACTTGCATGTGGAAACCAGGTTAGCCAAAGTTTTGTGTATGGCAAACGGATGTGGATGTGCTCAGGTATCAGCCAATTACTTTGGAGTTGGCACTAACATCTGCAGCAAAGCCATGTTTCACACTAAGAGCTGCCATCGTTGTTTGCATAGCTCTTTTCATAGATAAATTTGGAAAAATAAACAACATAAAAAAATGAAGTGGTGAATAAACTATAAGCCCATTATCTACTAGGAACAGGGTAATTTTTAAAATGTTTTAATTAAATTATTACTTTTGATAAATTGTATCTTCCAAGTAGAGTACATGATGAAAAGGTATGTACGCAGTGTAAAAAAAACAAAAAAGTTACCAGTTTGCCATCTTCTTGTCTCTCCTTCCTAAGACAGGGTAATTATTTTTGAGCAGAGTTTTGGCTTTTACGTGTCAGACCTGGTATAAAGTACTGCACATTCATTATCTTATTTCGTCTTCACAAAAAAGCTATGAGGTTGACAATATTACACATAAGGAAACTGAGGCTTAGGTGAGTTAAGTAACTTGCCCAGAGTCATATGAACAGTAAATGGCATGGTCACAATTTTATTCCTGTACTACACTGAGTGCAAATGTTCTTGTCAACTGCGATAGTGGTTCTAACATTTGGGTCTTGAGACCCATATTTCTTAAATCCATAGAGGATTCCCCAAAGCTTTTGTTTCTGTGCTTTACATCCATTAGTATTTGCTATATTAAAAATTAAAGCTGAGGAAATTTAAAAAAAAGAGAGAGAGAAAGAAACAAAAAGAGAAAAGAGTACCGAAGCACGTACGCCATTATTCAGCAGAGTGATAACACGGTCAAACATCATGTAGCCTCTGGAAAATTCTGCCATACACTCTGAGGGGATGAGTGTGAGAAAGAAACACATTGTTTTAATATTAACATGAAAATATTTTTGACCTGGAAGACACTTTGGAAAAGTTTCTGGGACTCTAAGGGGTTCACAGACTCTAGTTGGAGTGCCACTTAACTACATTATATCTTGCTTTAATTGGCAGCTCCAATGAAAGATTAATCAAAGATTTGTTGGAACTTTTGTGCAGTGAAGGAGTCTTATATTTCCAACTTTTGATAATACACTCATAATACTTGTGATTAAATATGAAATATCCATGTATACATAAGTCTTATTAGTAAAACTTTTTTTTTTATTTTTTTTTTATTTTTTTTTTTTTTTTTTTTTTTT
>NC_081566.1:52093605-52101105 GCF_022355385.1 Mustela nigripes
TTTTTTTTTTTTTTTTTTTTTTTTTTTCGCCTGTAAGTCAGGAAAAGCACATATAGTGAGCCAAAAATAATGACACTTGAGGCTAAAAGATAAGACATGAAGACGGACCACTGAGAAACTTCCACAATTTACTTGTACAAGGCTCCAAAGGGGTTAAGTGGTCATCCACACTTGGAACTCTGGTGATTTAGACAGATACTGGTGGTACACTTACGCAGTCGTGGCATGATATTGAGCTGTTGCTTTGAAAACATTTTAATATAATAGGATTTAAATTTTCTTCTTTTCTTTGGATTTTTCAGCTAATATTGGAATTAAATTAAAGCATTAAGTCAACCAGCTTAGTGTAAAGCAAATTATGTCAGGTTCACCATTGAGGGCTTCGTTATGGAATATCTATTGACTCAAGCTTATTAACTTGTAAATCCTCTAGTTTTAGATTATGATCTATTGATTATCTGCTTTTATTTGAGTTTTAAATGAATAAACAAAAAGAAATGATCATGGTTTAGCCATTATACCTTAAGAGAAAATGTACTTAAGCCAAGCATACTTAATTAAGAATAAGAACAACTTTTATTTTTTCTGAGAGTTAGAAGTTGTGGTTCCTATTTACATTAAGGCAAATCAAAGATTGATTTTAATCTTGCATAATTGTTTTTGGTCAAAACAGAAAAAAAAGTTTTTCACTAAGGATAGAAAGTGTTGAGAGCCTAGATGCTTTAAGCAGTTAACTTACAAGCAAAAGCCCTGAGTTCAAGATTTCAAGACTTCTGTTACTCATACTAGAAGTCCTTAGGCAAATTATTTACATTTCTGAGTCTTGGTTTCTAACAATGCCTTTCTCAAGGACTTCTGTGAGGATTAAATCAGATGGTCTTTCTAAAAGGGCCTGGTGTATTGTTGATTCTCAAGAAAAGTGCTCTAAATCAGATCCTTGCTAATAGAAGCAACTAAGAAAACATGGGCTTCTTTGATTTCAAAGGGTAATTGTTTAATTTTATGCTTTGTTTAAAGTTTTATCAAATTAAAGTGCTGAGATTGGTTTATGGTTTGAGGGTCAAATCCACGGTCAAAGATTTATTTAGCATCTACTTTTTTCTGGCATGGTGCTAGGGAGGAAAGGCAGTGGAAAGAAGTAAAAAAAAATATGCAAATCCTAGATTTCAGGAACTGCCACCCATTAAGGATGGAAGACTTATATTCATGAATCCACTTACAAACATGAAGCCATGTTTTTCATGAAGAAAAACACATGGAAACAAGCACTAAAGAGGTATACACAGGAAGTCATCATGGGCTTAAGTATTCCCAAAAGAAAGATTCACAAAGAATTCACTCTGAATAACACTATGTAGGAGGTGTACAGTAAGAGAGAAGCATTGTGACAGTCAGTGCAAGATTTATGCAATTAAAACATATTTAAAATTCATTTAAAAAATCTTACAGTCAAAAAGAATTTACAATTAGCAATTTGACCTTCATATCTGATTCAGAAATCCCGGACGATGGTGGGTAAAAAGGCAGGAAAATGAGGCATCTTTTCAACACAACTTACTGTGTTGCAAAGGCCACTTTGCAAAAGTTTTATTTACTGTAACCAAGACTCTGGAATCTGGTAATCTGGAGATTTAGAAGAGATATGAATCCATAATAGTTTTGCTGAATGGAAGGTAGAAAATTGTTGCCTTGCGATTTGGACTACCTTGTACAAGTCGGTAAGGAAGCAAAAAAAGAGCTTAGACTGGTGGCAGAAGTGATTGATCAGAAAAAATAAGGATGCTATTACATAACGAAGCTTAGGAAGCTCATGCGTGAGCCTAGAAGTGTTTCCCCTCCCCCTCCCTTTATTTGACCACCTTGCCACACTAATGAAAGCTGATGGAGGCAAGACCTCCTAGAACTCAGATCCTTCAAAAAGCTTGCATCAACCAAATAATCCCAATTAGTTAGGGAGCTAACAAAGGGAAGTCATAAATGTTACTACTGGTCTCTCGACTTATTGTAGAGAAATAAATTCTATCAATAATACAGTTTTTGTTTTTTATTGTGTCATTATATCAATATTCATTCTCTTCTTTTAGCCCACTCTTGTATATGTGACATGCTGGAGTGGTTACAGTTACTATTTCGCTCTGGATGATCAAAACTGGATCACAAAATAAATAAAGATTGGAGACATTCTCAAGAGCTCCTAGGCTTGCAGCTGGCCTTCGTAATTCGAAGAGGCTTATCTGGTTTGCCTGGCATGTGGGGACATTTTGAAAGAATATACAGGAAGAAATGAAGGCTGTTAGAGAGCCAAGGGATGGGCTGGCCTTCAAGGAAAACTTCGTCAGCAGTGTGCGAATACTACAAACTCAAAGAATAGTTTTGGAAACTGGGAAAAGATATTGCACATCTGCTGGCTGAGACTTATATTCCCAAGCAATGAGTACTGATCTTCCAAGATGCGCCAGTGGTTGAACACGACCTTCTGAAATCCTGGGCTGAAGGTCAGTGCACATGCTGATGGGTCCTGGGAGTTAACAGGACACTCAGACTCCTGAAGCCCAGAATCTGATTCTGATTCCTGAACTGTTCCTGAACTAAAATTCTTCTCCTGGTTAACTGCATGGTTTTCTCCTTTCCTCCTAATCTCTGTGCCAGTGTCACCCTCTTGTGAGGCCTTCCTTCTCCTCCCTACATTTAATATTACCTTCCCTGTCCTAACAGCCCAATGTCTCTCCACTCCCACAACTGGTCCACAGAACATTCCTTTGACTGTCCAACACAACACCTGTGATCTCTTATCAGTGATTTTTTTCCATTGCATTATACATTTATATATCAAACACACACACACACGTTTTATATTTAAAAATTTAAAATAAATACTTAAAAAATTATCTTGTTTACTATCTTTCCCTACTAGAATAAGAGCTTCAAGAAGGAAGGAATTTTGTCTGGTGTCTATGCAGCGCTGTATACCCAGTTGGTATATATTAAGTGCTTGTTGACTGGGAAAGTAAATGAATGAATGAAGTTCTGGATGAGTCGTCAGAAAGGAAAAAGGGGAGGGGGCTTTACAACATGGAGGAACTGGAAGTAGTTATCTCATTTACTTATTTGCTTTTAGCACATAGTGATAAATTATAGTTTATGGTTCCATGCTAAGAGGTTTATATATTATACTACTTGGTTTTAACTATATGATCCTTACAAACATGGATGGCTTTCAAGATTCCTGAAAGAATGAAAAAACATGGTTCAAATATCATGCTAATAATTGATAGATGAATGAAGAATAAGTAAAAGGCCAATTTGGTACTTCTTACTTTGGGTGCAAGCTCATAACCAGCAACAGTATGAGGTAAAAACATTCAGAGTCCAATTCTCTTTGGTCAGAAGTTGACAAAGAAATTTGAAATTATCAAGGATACCGCTTGGAAAATAGACTGGTATCCAGTATTATTAACAATGTATCTTTCAATAAGTGTTTATTATGCCCCGAGGTACTAGCAAATGACAGTATTAGCTCCTGATTAACCAAATAGTCTATTGATAATTTTATCCATAGCTACACTTTTTAAAATTTCTATTTTCATAGTGTAAGTAACATTTATTCACTAGTGCATACTTTATAAATAAGTAATGGTGATATGTGTTCCAGAAGTTATTATTTATAGGAGTGCACATTCTGAGAAGTTTGGAGACAACTGGCTTATGTTAACATTTTTTTCCACAGCAAAGCTATTATTAAGAAGGAAAACAGCAAAATCATTTTCCTCTATGAAAAATAAAACACAATCCTATCACGAGCTTCTCATGAATAAAGTCTAAAATAAAAATAAGTAACTCACTTTTGTTACTACCTTGTAATGGACAAAATCCAGGACAACTTTTTGGAAGATAAATGCTTAAAGATAATTTGTTAAAAAAAAAAAAAAAAGAAAATCTCATCCCCTTGACTAATTTCCCAGTGGGAAGTGCTGACTATTACTGATAAAAATGATACCGATGGTCATTGCCCAGATGGCACTTTGAAGAATAGAGTTGGAGACAAAACCCCTACAAAATGTGGATGTCACAAAGTCCTACTAAACCTCTATTATGCACTTGGGCTATTATAACCCGTTACACTGTTACATTTATTTTATTAGCTCTTTTGACTATTTCTCAGTTTGAAAAATTTGATTTAAATTCTCAGTTAAATGTAAAGACTAGAGTGAAGAAGAACAAGGCAAACAGAAGTGGTTTGGCAAGGTATAAAATATTTACAGAGCCTCTCACTCCGGTGTAACTTACAAGATTGCAAGTAATCAGTTACACTGCAAAAGGTGGGATGCTGGGAGGGAAGCGGGGAACTACGGGGACCCAGGGCACTCCCCATCCCAGGGAAGCGATGTTCAGTTATCATGGTGACTGTCATCTTAACAATTGCACAAGTGCATCATTCACTGTGGGTGACTAGAAACAGATGAAGAGGAGCTGAAAAATGGGAGAATTTTCCTTGTCTCATGTCTCTCGGATAACTAGGCAGACTGCAGAGCATGAAAGATGAGGGCTACCCAATTCAAACCAGAGCACGTAGTTACCATCTGGGCATTTTAAAGTAGGACACATGAAATGCTCAGATGTATCCCCCAACAGGGTGCAATAATACAGCAGTAAAAAGAAAACTGCAGTGAACTATGGCCACTTCCACACTTGCAATCATTCTAGTACAGGAAGAGGCAAGGATTTTCTAAAACCCTTTTGCTCATGTTCATCTTAACTGCTCCCACATTTGGTGCAGGAGGCTTCCATGCTTTGGCAATCCTACGTGGTATGTAGCTACACCCAGTAGAGGGCGCTCTCCTCACGGAAAGAAAGGGACAGCATCCCTCTGGACAGAGCACTCTGCTTGGGGGCTCAAAAATGAAAATATTCAGTAGACCACACACACTAAAATAGTCATTTCCTTTCAGAAACATTCACTGCCGAAACAAATATTGACTTTTAAAATGATATATTGGGCTCTCAAAGGTACCCAGTTGAGTAATTTCTTTCAGATGATGCCAGCTGCAGACCCTTAATTTTCTTTTCTTTTTCTTTTTTTAAAGATTTTATTTATTCATTTGACAGAGAGAGAGAGAGAGATCACAAGTAGGCAGAGAGGCAGGCAGGGAGAGAGAAGGGGCAGCAGTCTCCCTGCTGAGCAGAGAGCCCGATGTTGGACTCGATCCCAGGACCCTGGGATCATGACCTGAGCCGAAGGCAGAGGCTGAGCCACCCAGGCGCCCACAGACCCTTAATTTTCTGAGCAAGAATTACTAAGTTAGTCAAGAATTAGAAAGCAAAGAGCCTCAACACTACATGTTTTTAGATTTTTGAGGATGAGAGTTCAGCATTTCTTATTTGGAAACCTCTATCAGCTTCTATAGATCCTCAAATCACGCAATCTTAACACTGCTACCTCTACCTTCTGATGTACAGTTTGCAATGAGACAGAACATTTTTGATAGGAACAGATGTCAGACATAGAGAAACATATAATCTTTGGCCACAATATGAAAATGAATCAGTTAATATGTTTAATATACATATCTTAATGGGAATTTAACTATGTTGATATTTTATAATCCCTCCCTAAATTCCTTCATATTTGCAAAAATGAGTATTTACAGGATCAAGTAAATTCACAGGCTTCTTATTTGCTGGGTTGCAGCTTGATGAGTAGAGAGGCTACGAAATGCCATCGCTTGTAAAAGGAGGCATCAAAATATCCTAATGAAACTAGTAATTGCTGGGAGTAATTGAAGACTATCTTTCTGCTTTAAGAAGGAAAGAAACTATGGAAATACAAATGAGAGAATTAACAAGGATATATTTTAGGAAGAAAATTTAGCAAAGTGAATCTTTAAAATTTAAATTTCCATTTAAATTATCTTGCTTCCAGATGAAACTCCAGATACATTTGAGAGGGAATTCCTCCGGATTTTTTCTGCAATTCCCCAGAGATTTTTTTTTGGTGGTGGGGGGGGGGTGGTCTCCTTTCATGCATCGTTTTTTATTCTACTCCTTGTTAAGAATTTGTATTAGCCAATCTAACCATTCAATTTATCCTGCCTTTTTGGTAATGAATAAATAGCACATACTCCTAATTGGCCACCTGGGGTTCAAGGAGGGGAAATATAGAGTTGATGTCTGAACACCGTAATGTGCTGACAACATACTGACCACACTCTATCTCACAAGATTTAAAATCAGGCTTCCCTGCCCTATTTACCCCTCCCTACCTTTGCACCACTCCTTGACTGTCTGTGGGACTATAATAATTTTTTTAAAGTGATTTATTTCTAACAGATGTGATCATCCAGCCTCAGGGACCTGGATGTACACTGCCCCAACAACTTTAATTTCTGGATATAATAAGCACATATTCCGTGAATAAATAATTATTGTTCTGCTAAGGAATAAAAGATGCCAAGGATGAGGTATGATGACCAGGTTCTTCTGGGCATAAAGGACAAGTACTTGGATTTTTCTGAGGTGCTGACTATGCTCAACCTAAATGTGCTAATTATTGTATTTCTAGAATGTGGTAGGTCACAAAGGGAGAAAATCAGTCCTGGTTTAATGTGTGCAGCAATATGTAGGAAGCTAATTTTAGGTCTACATTAAGTTTCTTGTAAGTCAGAAGTTGCACATGTTGACATCAGAAAAGATGGCAGCATGGGTCCTGGGAGAGAACATGGCCTCTGAGATAACAGCAGAAGAGAGGTCCACCCGGCCGTTCCTCCAGCTCCCAAAGCAGGTCTTGTGGCATCTCAAGGGCAGGTGTTGGAGGTGCGCGTTTAGGGTCAGTGCTCTGTGTTTGGCTGCTGAGGAGGTGGCCCCAGGCAGTGCCACAAAGCCAATGATGAGGTCACTGGTCTACCTGATGAGGTTTGAGTTGTGACCCAGCACTTGAGGCACCACCCGAACACTGGACTTTAGGTAATATTTTAAGTGAGTGTCATTTCCCAAGTTGAGCTTTGGAGAAGTCTCCTCTAATTTTTGCAACCAAGAGTTTGCCTTTCCTTCTCCCTCTCCAGCTTCTGGACTCTTGGGCCAGCTGCCTTAAGACCGCACTCTGTGGCTAAGATGACTTGGTAAGTAGCATGTGATCTGGGGAAGACTTGTTAGGGAATGAGTAAATGAAAAAATGGAGAAAAATATTTTTCTTAAAAAATAATTCTGTCTCTTCAGACAGGACCCTGTGAACACGTCGGCACAATGACACCTTGACAGACTGATTCTCTCTCCGTCCACCAGTTTCAGATCATCATAATCAGCATTTCCTGAGTTATCTACTCTGTTCCTGCTGCTCTGTGTGGTGCTGTATCTGATGGAGGCGTGGCTGGGCTTAGTCTCTCCAAGGTCATGGTAGGATGGTGCCAAGCCACCTCCAGTTCGTGTTTGCCTGCCCCCAGACCTATGCTCCTGAACACCTCACTCCACAGCTTTGCTAGGCCTCTGATGAGATTATTTTGAATG
>NC_081566.1:52103605-52205368 GCF_022355385.1 Mustela nigripes
ATTAATACATCTCCCTTTGCTGTTTCTCCAGGGGACGGTGCACAACATCTGGAAAGAGTGGGGGGGCCCGCCAAGTAGAAAGCCGATTCTTTTCAGAATCAAACTGAGCCCAATTAATTTTTCATGTATCCTTGATAACTGTTTCATAATGAGCTATGCGTCTTGACGGATTTGGGGTTGGCAGAGCAGGCTGCCCCTGGTTTCTATCCCCATTCAGTCCACTTATAGAAACCAACCCATTAATCAAGCTATCTGGCATAAAACCTGAATCTCAGCTCAGCAAGAGATCAATAACCATCCTAAAAAAAACACAGAACCAGCCACTAATGGGCACAGGTATCCAGCCATGACACTAGTAATTGCTTTAGCAAAAATAAAACTCTGTATCATAATCACCCAATAGGAACTTATATGATAAAATTCATTACTTGTGCCTTGTCAAAAAGTAACATTTACATCCGTTAAAAATATACTGTAATTTTACTATCTAGATATGGCCATTATCTTTCAGAGGTAGACAACGCACCTTTTTGAATGGATTAAAACTCCCTGATTTTGTAATGTGAATATTGAATAATCCAAGTATCACGTAAAATGTTTAAAAATGAGTTATTACACTTATTTTAAATTCAGAGTACCTGAGGGGCTCCTTAATACAATCTTTAGCCCAACTGCATATGACACACGGAGAGCTTGCTGGGCTACGGACTCTGATGTGATGTCAAATTGGTCAGATTTCTACACTCTTTGGCTTAATGGCAAGATTTATAATTCAAATTATAAATTCTTCTCACTTTCCCAGTGGCTTTATCTCAAACCCTTACTGTTTTACCAAATTCAAACCAGTCATTTCACTTCTCAGTTTGCAAATCTCTTTTGGCTCGGCAGGGATTTCTGTGCTCTGATTCCTTCTGAAATAAGAGACCCAGTGACTTTGTCTACGGAGAGGAATTCAGGGCAGAGAAGGAGAGATGGAGGAAACCCAGGACACATATTCTGAATTTATGGCCTGTTTGGTAAAACGTTCCTTCGTGGCTCTTACACAACAGGTGGAAACCTGTTTTGCCCTTATGAGAATCAGATTTTGATTAGAAAAAAAGTCCGGGGAAGGGCTGCTGTTAAGACACTCTTTCACTGGCTGATCATCTGATCAAACCCTGCCAAGATGATAGAAAGTTCTAAGGAATCATCCAGGAACTTGAAGGTGATGTCACATTCATCTCCTCTGACAGCAGGACCAAGAATCATGATGCCGTGTTTGTTCAGTCAGGGGTCTGTGGTTCGGCAGGAGGAGCGCTGGGTTTGGAATCAGGGGTATGAGCAAGGGTCCTCCTGGGTTCTTGGAAGTATTTACAAGTAAAAACGCCTAAGCCTGACCAAATAATTGCTAGTTATATCATAATTTGTCTCTTTCCTTATTTGCTTCAAGAACACCATGAGTCACAGGGAGAAGAGAGTATTTCCTCTTTCTTTGTATCTGTAGTAGCTTCTGGGGACAATAGGTTCTCAAAAGAGAATTATGTGAATACCTGATTCATGGAAGGGTCCCACGATATTTCTTGGGTCTTGATCGCCACACTGGATTTTATGTGTCTTGGTCCTCATTTGCAAATAACTCATAATTTCCATACATGCATGAGATTTCAGAGAAGCAAGTAGCACAGATTTTCAATTTTCATTTTGTTTGCTGATGCCCAGTGTGGATAAACACAAAACACCCTGATAATGGTGTGTTTATAGTGGAGTTGCATAACATCGAGCAAGCGAACTATTCAAACAAATAAATTACGTGACTAAATAAAGTCTGAAAGTTGGGATCCACACTACGTGGCATTCATAATTTTCAACTTTATCAAAATATTTAATTGATTATCAAATGCCATTATCAAAATATTTAATTTATTATAAACCTAAGCCCTCTGTGGCAAAGACAGAAGATAGTTGCTGTTCTGGGGCCTCCTGGGTCATAGACATGATCAACAATGCCAGCAGTTCGAGCTTAGTTAACACCCGGCTACGGCACTAACAAGATGTTTCACCTTAAAAATTATATCGAGATAAAAAGATTCATTTGCAAACCCATCACATATGTATTCACAGGTGGTGGGTGTGGGTCATTGCATTTGGATTAAAAAGCAAATGTCTCTCTCTACATGAGAGGTCACTAGCTGGTATAAGGCAAAATCTTTTCACTGTTCGGCATAATTAAAATATTCCAACAGTGGTTTCAGTAATTTAAAAATCACAGTATTGTTGTAATATTTTTCTAGGCTTCAGGAGCTCACAATTGTTTGGCCCAATCAAATCTGGGAACACTAGAGAAGTTATCACCCATCAAGGTAATTACTTTCAAGTTGAAATAATTACTCTATCAATGTTAATGGTCTTTCAACTTCAATAAAGCACTCACCTGCCGATAATCACAGCTAACCTCTTGCTCTAATGCAATTCCCTCTCTATTTAGTAGGTTATATTACAGCCGTTACAGTGGTCACTTGTCCTGAACAGCTGCTGAATTTCACTTTGATCGGCTGTGAACCATAAAAAAATTGGTCATCTGTGTATGATTTCCCCCTCACCCATAAGCCCTTGCAGAGCTCAGGATATGATCTCTTGGCTGTAATAGGGTACTTCGGGGGCAGCCATCTTGTCTCAGGTAGTGGCTACTTTCCACTTGTGACAAGAGCACAGTAGTTCAATTAACTTCTGCCCTTCACTGCCATTTACAGCTTGCTGTCTCTGCTAACTGGCATATAGCCTGAATTTATGGTCCGGGCCTGTTACCGTGTGGACAAGTTCGTTTTATTTTCATATATGTATTTAACAAGGGTCTGTGGCATTCTTAGTTGCCTTTACAATTCAGTTAAAGACAAAACAACAACATACTGGAATGAAAGGGCAAGTAGCTTCCTCACCAACCGCCCCTCATATACTGATAGCCCACCCTCTGGCACAGGTAAAGCGGGCTGATGTTAGTTTGTAGAATCTGTGTGCCTTGTGAAGTGTGTATGTGTGTGTGTGTGTGTGTGTCTATCTGTCTGTGTGTTATCAAGAGACCTCATGTTTTGCTGATAGGATCTCGGATGAGCAGGGTCCACTGAGCATCACGGTGGGTAAACAGAACTGCATCTAGAGAGGTAATGGCCTGATGAGGACTCTTAAAGGGGAAAGACTGAGATGTTATGGCAGAAGAGGAAATGGGTCAGTGCTAAACCTTAGGGACACAAAAAACATGATCCTGTTCCAGCTAACTTAGAAAAGAAATAGAGCCTAATCCAATACCTGGGACATTACCTGGAAATGAAATGTGTGGTATCAAGAAGCACTTAAATTGGCAAGCTCTGAATTTTGTTGCAAGGCGAGGAATGCTTAAAATATATAAAACATAAGGTATTTCATTCATGACCAAACTAGTATTGTTGCTTTGTATGCAAATCAAAACTTTTTCTACTTTTTCTACTTTTGTTCATTTCCTCCAGCTTCTGTTAGTCCAAATAGGAGGACTTCTGAAGTTTTACATCCTATTTACATTGCCATGTAGAGTTTCTAAAGTACTTTGTGTATGCCTTAATTTACTTAGCGCTTGCAATAGCCTTGTGAGTTAAGTAACATTTATTTCAGATTTGACGATTAAAGAGGAGGACGGATCTATTTCGCGTGTAAGAACATGATCATGATTTGAGGAGGAACAACTTTTGTGAAGAACCTAACATGGTCTGCAAGCAGAAGGATTCAAGAAATACTTTAGAAGTAGAATCAGTCGGATTTCGTGAAAACTGGATATGGAACTGAGGAAAGGGAAGGACTCAAAGATTATCTGGCTTGAGTAGCCAGAAAGATGATGGATCCTTTTAGTTATGGAACAGGAGGTATTAGGGAATAATAAGTAAAACTTAGAGAAAACCAGTGATAAGTAACTACTGGAACTGCCAGACAGACCTCTGCAGAACTTCCAGAAAGAATCAACCTCATACCTTCCAGCCAACCTTCCTCTGAAGATCTATATAAGACAACTTAGATAAGAGAAGATCCAGGTTCTTGAAGAGAATTTGGTAGAGAAACTTGGCCAGGTTTTTCCCCTACTACTTGGGGAGAAGAAATGCGGATACAGCATGCCCCTCTCTCAAGACACAGGAGGGATATCCAAGAGAACAACTTGAAGGAATTGAGGGCATCTGCAAGAAAAGTGAGATAGACAATCTACTCTTTTCGTGAAGATTGTAACTGAGCTGAAGTGACTCGGGGTAATTCTGATGCAGCCACGAGTGTGAAGAAGCATCTTCTTAGATTCCTGTGTGATCCCAAGATTTGGGGATCATGGCTCAGCACAGAAGCTGCTTCCTGCTTCTTATTCAACGAATTCTGAAGTTGTGAAGCTGGCTGGGTCTCTCTCAGCATGGAGGTAAAATACAGAAGATAGGGCTGAACAATCTGGTACTTCCCTTATTTTGTAGAATGAGTTTTCCCCAGGCTTGGAGGATGTCAAGAAAAGAATGAGTTTTTCAGTGTGATATGACCTAGTATCCGCTGACTGCTCAGGAGGTAAGACCGCAGATGTAAAAGAGGCTGTGGGGTGAAGCTCTGGGGGCAGTAATGGTGCCAGAAACTAGCCAGAGAGTGCATTGCCTGCTTCAGGGAATGTGAAACACGGAGTTTCCCCATGCAGGATCTCCATATAACCTCACAGGAAGCACTGACAGATGGAGAAGAACTAGATTCATGATTAAGGCTCTGCTCTTTTTTGTCCAGTTTTCTCTTTTCTCCCACAGTTCCTGGGGAACTAAAAAGGAGGGAAGAAAATAAACAAAATAAAAATATCCTTTCTTTTCTATGGTAGATCTCTTAACACAAGTCAGGCTTTAGACTAGATTTTTTTTTTTTTTTTTTTTTTTTAACACTTGAAATGCATCCTGATTACCAGAACCGGGCTGGTACTTGTCACTGAATGTGGCTGGAAAACCATAGGACCTGTCCTGGAAATTAGTGATGATTGAGCAAGGGAGTCCTGGAGGAAGCTTGTTGGAATAAAGTGGTTTGAGAAAAACAAAGCTCTCTCTAAGAAGTACTTATATGAAGTTCAAGAAGACTTACGTGGTTTGTGTCTCCAGTAATACTGAGCGCAAAACGGATCCCTGATATAGATCTTTGATTGGTACCATCTTATTAGAAAAATGGGATAAAGGTAATGCAAGGCTAATGAATGAAAAGTTAATGTCAGACCCGACATCATTACAATACAACAACATGAATCGCACCAATAAGTGGTCATCGTTTTTGCGACACTTACCCTTCTCTATTTTGTAATCTTACATAAATAATGAGTAACATAGGGGCACCTGGGTGGCTCAGTGGGTTAAGCCTCTGCCTTTGGCTCAGGTCATGATCCCAGGGTCCTGGGATCGAGCCTCACATCGGTTTCTCTGCTCAGCGGGGAGCCTGCTTCCTCCTCTCTCTCTGCCTTCCTCTCTGCCTACTTGTGATCTCTCTCTGTCGAATAAATAAATAAAATCTTAAAAAAAAAATAAAAAGAATGAGTAACATAGTTACATTATAAAATGTGAAAATCTCAGCTAATAGAACTGATATAAAAAGTACAGTAATTGTTCTTATCACCAAATCTTTCTTCATTTTGGAAAGATAGTCACCACCAAAGGAGTCCTTATAGATATGTAGATCTCCTAGTGCATTTCTACTGTCTTATAAATAAGGGGAGAAAAGGCCAAGAGCCATCAAATTTTAAGAGCTAAAATTAATTAAGAACATACATAAAGAGTAAAAATAGTTGACATTAATGTTAAACCCAAATAAAAATAGGATTAAAAACAAATGAATCACAAGGTACTCACAAACTCTCCACGATGTGGCAAGTCGGAAACATCTCATGTCCCTCCACATATCTACTTAGTGGTAAAGAGATCTGAGACAACCACAAGAGAAAATTTTGAATACGTCTTCCTTGACTTTGGGCAAGGGAGTTTGGCAACTAAAATCTAGGAAGTAGAGTTTGTAATTCTGGATTTTATTTCCAGATTGGAAGCCAACTTTTAGTGACCCATATAATTTGCTTACCCCCTCAGCACCGTATGCTTGATTCTACCCAGAAAGTGAAGTACCATCTATCTTTCAGGGTACTGGGCAAATGTATAATCTGGGCTTGATGTTTCATAGCCCTGTGGGATAAGCAGGGGTATACTGAGAGCACAGACTAACAGGTAAACCACCTTTGCCTTTAAATCCCAAGTTATTTCTGCCAGTGCGATGGCAGGTGCCAGTGAGAAAAAGCAAACAAATCTGAATGGTGGCAGCAGTATCGCCAACCTCGCCAGGAGTGTTCCCTGTAAATACCACCATGGAACTTTTGCATGCCAAGCAAGGCTAAATACAGTTTCTCTCCTGACACTGCACAATTCATCACAGAGCTAATTGGGGAGGGAATTTAAGGACTTCTACTTAAATCTTGTTTTCAGTAGTGGGGAGTACTGGTCTGAAGAGACCCTAGGAATCTAAACGTCTCTCTCTTCCCCTTAGAAGAACCTACTTGGGACCAAAGGGATGTGAAACTTTTCATGAGATTGGGAGAGAAGCTGGTGATACATTAAAACCCACACTCTTTCCATTTCTCCTCTCCTGCTGCCTCTACTGCTGCTGCTGCTGCTCCTGCCAACACATATGCTCTCCACCCCATGGAGGGCCCCCATTGCCATTTCTCCATCCATTGCCACCATCAAGAGGATTCATGCATCCATTGCACCTGTTTTATGTGGCTCTCCCAGCAACGTCCACCTGTCCATAAACAACTCTGGGGGGACGTTGGGACAAGCCAGTGATGGCACTACATCATGGGCAATTTATTGGTGGCCCCTCATGCAGAGCTAGGATACCAATAAACAAGAGACTCAATGAGACTATTTAGTGATACCTCTTGCAAGTCTGTGGATTAAACTGTAATCATTCAATTGTGGGGATGGATCCTGTGCCTTGCCAATTAAAAATGTAGTTCTGTTGCTCTGGAGAATGCTAGCCAGAGTAGTCAGTGAAACAAAAGCTTGAAATATTTCAGAGGGCAGGCACAGACAGGGAAGAAGACAGTAAAGATATTTAACTAGTATAGGAATTAGAGAAAAACTAAGTAGAGCCAGGAAGACACTCAGAGCAATTTGAAAGGGAATCATTAGTACATGAGCAGCAGAAACCCAGAAGCAAAGAAACTTAGAAATCTGAAATGCCCAGAAGTAATAAAGTGTGCCTCAGACTTGATTACTCAACTTCCCCTTCAGTCTCTGCTCTGCCCAAGGGTCCAGTCTCGTGGTAGCCTTCAACAATACAGCTGACTGTAGTATTGAGTATTGGCATACTGAATATAGTGCTCAATGACCATTTGCCAAATTGGATTGAATTGTCAATAATCTGTTCTTGACCCTGAAGGTTCATTGCACTGGTTTAAAGAAGTCATGCTGTTCTGAACAGGAAGGGATGGGTTTAAGTGACAGGAGGAAGGATTTGGATAGGATTAAAAATAAAATTCTTCTCTGATGGTAAGGAATTGGAATTACATGGTAGAACCCCCTTCTTTAAATATCTTTATTATTATTATTATTATTATTTTTTTTTTTTTTTTTTTTTAATGCTCAAACACGTTCTCTTGGGATGTAGGAATGTCTGAAGCTCAAAGACTATAGTTTATTTTTCTGATTCTTTCTTTCAAAGATGTCAGCCCATAAAGAGTCACAGTGGTGTCCTGCCCTGGAAATCTGGCTTGCTAATCACAATGTCTGAACACTGGTCCGACTGGTCTATGGGAGATGTCCTTGATTGCTTAACAAGCTCTAATTGGGCTTTTCCTAATGACCCTAATGAAATCTTTTCTCAGGATTCTCAGGGCCAGAGATCCAGATCGGGGGGGGGGGCGGGGTATTCTGTACACACACACACAGATGCAAACATTATAAAATAGGGTGGAAATAGTACTGTTTGCTGATCATTCTGGCTATCCTCTTTAGCATTGCGCAAGGATTACTCTTTGGAAAATGGAAGAGCATAGCAACACTGGGCTGCCAGGTAGGGGCTGTGGGCCCACGGATAAAGGTGCTTAAAGATGCTTAAAGCTTGGAGCAATAGGCCTTCCTCTCTTTTAGGAACTTTTCAGAGGGATAAAAACAGAACCTGGCAGATTTAATACAAGACAGAGTTCATTGTATACTTTAAATCTTGTGTTGTGAGATGAAACTAGCTATGAAAGAATGATGTAGAGGGTATTCCATACGAGAATTTCCAGTAGAATTGTTTTAGGAAATTAAATGTTTAGGCTCAGGCCTCTAAAAGCCATATTTTAAAATCAGAGGTTTAATTATTGCAATATTAGTGCCTTTAATAAAAATATATTTAAGTTAAAGCGTGTCATTCAGAAAGCTGTCAAGAGCTTTTTAGCATTTTACTTTAATTTTTAGGATGTTGCTTTCAGGTAGAAGTTTAGAACACGAAGTCTAACAATGTGGTAAGAAGTCATAGATTTCTCCATGGATCACATATCAACTAAAAAAGATCTGCACTTAAGAACACTGCTTCTAATGCTTATAGTAAAGCCTCTAGGAAGATGTAATGTGAAAGATAGTTAAATATAACATAAAAAATAAAGTATCAGTTCTGAATTCTAAATAAAATGAAGACAAATACTATCTCTTTAATTCACAGGCTGCTTATTTTTTAGTCATATGAAGAAAATTGAACATAAGGAGCGGGAGAAGATACTATACTTTAAACTATTCATTTATAACTGTTTCTTTCAGAGTTTTATTACAATACGTTTTCTCAGTATTATTTAGATATTTTGATAAAGCTGATACTCTATAAGATAACCTTCAGGTATATTTGGGTGCCTAGACTGGGAACACAGGAACATGGTCTGCTTTTTGAAAAATGCTTTATTCTGTCTATTTTTAAGGTTTTGCCACATCTTAAAAATCGCATGTATTTAACTGCTAAGACCACAAGTTTCATCTTTTCCATGAAGACTCTTCAGTTTGAGAGTTTTCTGCTGACTTCTCAGAGCATTTTTTGACTAATTCTTGGTAGTTGATATTCTCTCCTATATTGTGGTTTACGGCTTGGTGGGTGGTGGGCAGAGTTTGGGACCTGAATCACCATGTGGTGGATATTATAGCCTATCATGCACTACTTCTCTGACTTTTTTCTCATGTTCAATTCTCATCTCTGCTGTATGATAAAAAAGAAAGCTCCCTGATAAAAGAACCATCCTATTTCCCTATTTCCCATAGAACATCAGCACATACCAGGTGGAAAGAAAGCTCTCAGAAGATGCTAGTGAACTCAATTAAATTATTTTATGAGCGAGATGATCAACCCAAGAAAATAAGTTATGGTGCATGTGATATCTATACCTATATCTATATCTGTATCTATATCTATATTTATATCATCCAGATAGATCTAGAAATTTTAACTTTTTTTCTCAAAGAGCCAATCATATCATATCTATCTATATCTATATCTGTTCTGAATCTGTATCTATATATGTGTCTGTACCAAATCTGTATCTGTATCTATATCCGTATCTGTCTAATTTTATCTATGTTTCATCCCCCTGAGAGATACAGAGACATATTTAGTATCCCCATTTAATGGATCACACAAAGAGAGGTTCGCTTATTTGCTTGAGGTAATACAAATTAATCGTGGCCTGGAAACTGGTCTCCAGTGTCCCTTATACTCAGTTCCATATCTTCCCTGTGACTACACTGCTCTTTTTCACATGTGAAAGATTTTAGTGTATTTAAGTTCTAACTGAAAAAAAAAAAAAAAAGATAAGCTGGATAAAGAATAAATTTCAACATATTAACCAGATACTTTAAGCATCTGTTACTCTCTTTTCCTAAGTTCTTACCGTCACGGTGAAAGCATGCACAGTAGAGACGTTCAATGTTGGATCATCGGGTCTTTCTTGGTAGACCACATGGTATTGGGAGATTATGCCGTTGGGAGAGTCTGGCTTCGTCCAGTTCAGCAGAACCGAATGAGCACTGGTGGCTTGTGCCCAAGGTGCTGGCAGATACTGAGGTGGGGCTTCCAGGGTCCGTGCTGATGACCACAGACTCTCCACTGACCCCCTGGAGTTGTGGGCTCTGACTCGGTATTCGTAGAGCGTGAAAGGCATCAGAGTATCCGAAGCATCGGTGAATTCAAGGGCTCCTTCTGCCCAGACAAACAAAAGGGACTCGTCTTCAATGCCAGCAGGACGTCTGAAAGGAGACCAGGAAGGCAATCAGGGACAGCTGTACACTTCAAAGGAAGGTTTGCACATAGAGGAAGAAATTGCTTTTCAGAAGAATTTATCCATTCAACTGCTCCTTTCCGGTGTCATAATGAAGACCAGAAGGAAGGGGGCACAAGAAACCTGAGTCAATATCATTTTTTAAGAGCGTTTTTTAAAATATATATTTGGCTAATCATAAAGAATGTATATATTTCCTAGAAAACATGGAAAACACAGAAGAAATAAAGACATTCAAACTGTGCAGCACCATCCATAATTACATTTTATTGTATTGCCTTAGAAATTTTTCCTTAAAAACACCTGCCTATGCCGTATATAGAAACACATACATTATTTAGAAACTTAAAAAAATCAGAAGCATAGATGTAAGCACTATTAAGACATTTAAAAAATATTTCTGGGGGCACCTGGGTGGCTCAGTGGGTTAAAGCTTCTGCCTTTGGCTCAGGTCATGATCTCAGGGTCTTGGGATCGAGCCCCGCATCGGGCTCTCTGCTCAGCAGAGAGCCTGCTTCCTTCTCCCTCTCCGCCTGCCTCTCTGCCTACTTGTGATCTCTGTCTGTCAAATAAATAAATAGATTTAAAAAAATATTTCTGGATCTTTGTGTGTTTATATGTATGTGAAGTGTATGCATGTGCACATGAATTATATTGCACAATTTTATTTTTTGCACATCTGGAAATCACACTATATAGAATTACTGGAAGTTGACATTATTGGGAATTCGTACCCTTCTGTAGTAGCTGGACTGCAGTAAGTATTCCGATTGTTTCATCTCCCTGTACCCACGTCTATTGCTAATGTCTCCTAAACTCACTCTGAACTTGGCCGTATGACTCTCATTGGTCAACATGACACTAGCACACATGATGAATGCAGAGACCTGAAAAGTGTTTACACATTGAGGGCGACCCTCTTACTGCTCCTAGAACAACAAGGTCTTTGTGTGAAAAAAACCCTGGCTAGCATCGTGAAGGAAGAAGAATGATGAAGAGAAGCCCACGGTTCTAATTCTTTTACCTTGCACAATGTTATTTTGCATATGCTTCTAGGATATTTAAAAAATGTTTTGAATTCACATCTTGCCTGTCATGCATCTTCTCTTCATCTGAATTTTCTCTTCTTTAATTAAGCCATTACCCTTCAAAGTAAGGACTGTTCTTTCTTGTGTTCATCAACAAACCTTTACTGAGCAACCCTGGTTATTCTATGCTTAAACTATAATATACACCACACTTTATACCAGGAGCAGAAGTACGCATTCTTTCTCTAAAGGAATTCAAGGATGAGTCGAGAAGATAAAGCTACATGCAAATTAATGAAAATAACATGATAAATTATATCACACGAATATGCTCTAGAAGATCTTTAAAGGGCAAAAATCAAATTCCTTTTAGATGTCTTCTCCAAGACCTAATAAAATTTACATTACACTCAAAAAATCCTCAGAAGCCTGAGGAAGGGATTCTTCAGTCCCATCTGTAGATTTGACTGATATAAAAACTAAGGCCCGTGCATACTATTTGATACTCAATATATAGAACATAAAACATCTAAGCAAGAGAAATGGATTTCTCAGTTGTTAGTATAGCTCCAATATCTGATGTTTCATTTGGAACAGTTATTTGCTCACCTGGATATAAAATCAGGATAAAACAACAACAACAACAACAACAACAACAACAAAAATCCCACAAATAAAAAAATTAAAAAAAAAATCTGGTTAGCTGCAGACCTAATCAGAAGGGAAAACTCTTGAGGAATCATGGTTGGTCTATTTCTGTATTCCCAGACTCTGAGCCCTGTAGATTCTGTAATTTTTTTTTTTTTTTGAAGGAGTGGCCAAAAGACATGTAATTCCATGACTTCTCTGCATTTTTGCCTCATCTCTATTAACTCTTTTTACCTACCAGGGTAGTATTCCAGGTTGGGGAAGAATGTACCCAAGAGATGACCCTCTCCTCTCCTACTCAGCTTCTGCTCTGTAGTTGAGAGAGACTGATGGATAAGGCAGTATTTTCCAGGCCGTTAGGAGTATTTAATGAACATGCTCTTCAGATGCCAGGATAGTCACATGCTGCCATATCAGATTAGCCATCAAAATGGAAAGGGTTATTAAGGCAAAGTAAATGACAGTACCTCTCACAAAAAGGCAGGATATTTAAAATCTCTGGCTTTGGGAATTTGATGATCCTCAAGTTGATAAATCACAATGACCTAAGCATAAGCAATGACAAGCCTCCCGCTGGAGACCATAGAGGCTTCCTAGATACCTCTCAGTGACCTGCAATTAAGTTTCGGCAACCCACCTCATTATTCCTTGCTACCACGCGAGGGCCAGATTCTGCACTCAGTGTCGGTTTGCAGGGTTTGGCCTTTGTACTTGCTGCAGATACTAGGTACCAGGTGTGTCATTGGGAGGGATCCATTCTAATGAGGACCACAGGGCTCACAGCCAAGGACTCCTCTCTGAGTTTTTAAAAGGTGTTTGCAAGGAACATAATACAGCAAACAAACATAAACTTCTATGGGGAAATAAAATTGTCTGTGTTGTCTGGCTTCAACCTTTCTATGACAATTCAATTAATTTTTATTAAACTCTCATGAATTCCCACATTGAGGTCTAGTTGTGGTTGTGACATTCTTTTAAAAATTGCCTGTAAGCATGAATTTTAAAAAATCTGTGCTATGTGAAAGATTAAATATTATGTAAGCTTCAAGTTTACCTACCAAAACAATTAAAAGATGTAACCTGGTTAAGTACTTCTTGTTACTATTGAATACTCAATAAAGTAACATTATATTGAGGTAAATACTCCATCTATGGTATTAAAGAATAGAATCTCTTCAGGTCTGGATGAACTTTGAACAGAAGAAGTTAAGTAGATGGCAATTATTCTCAATTTATTTAAGATTTAGGCTTCAACTGTTCATTTAACTGGAAGTGTTTCCTCCTGAACCTTCTGCGTTTAGGGAAATCACATTTTCAGTTCTCTCTGAATAGCCAAATGGTTATTCTATGCTTAAACTCACTTGGGAGATATTTCAGTAATGAACGCTCTTTTCCGACTAGAGTTAATTTAAGGCTGCTTAACACTAAGAAAAAAACAAAAATAAGTATTAAAATTAGGAACCATCTATTTTAAAAGATTCACACTTACGTTTTCTTACTGTAGTACAATCTTAAAAATAAAAAAACAAAACTCCTTATTCCTGTATTTCTGCAACAATTCTTAGCACTTGTCTTCAGAAACAACCGAAGCAAAATCCTGTAACTCAGCTCATTTCCCATAGCAATTTCAGATTATGAAAGTGCCACTCTCAATTTATGAAGAATAATTAAGAATACTAATTTAAATATAAAACCCAAAACACCTAAGTTGTAGGTCTAGGCCTACAACCACTTGAATAGATGATAGTGGGCAAAACTCACATGTACACTCAGTTTCCATTTCACTTTGTGAACTGGAATTAATAACCTTATAGTGTATGATGTCCTAGCATTTTGGTAAGAATTATATCAAATTATGCACATGGAAATCCACTAGGTTAAACATAACACATGATATAAATGAAGTTATCATAGAAATGGCGTCCAAAGCTGCTTTTGGGAAGACAAATCCAGCAGTCACGTGAAGGCTGCATTGAATGGGAACAGGTATGTCACATGGTGATTGAATGCCAACAGGTAGTCACACAGTGAAGAGGTCATCTCAACAGACCCCATGAGAATAAAGATAGATCCTGAACTACAATTGATGGTAGAGGAAATGGGAACACAGGTGATTTACCAAATACCATTGAAGGTTGAATCATCCGGCTTCGTGGAGTGAGTAGATACTCTGGTGTTGGGGGATGAGATGTTAAAGATCATTTAAAAGTGTTAAGACGTAATCCCACTTAGAATGGTAGTGATTTGCCACCCAACTGGCCTGTGCTTACTCTTCCAGCTTCCTGTTCCAAATTTCTATTCCATCTGATATTCCAGTCATAATCCAATGCTTGTCTACAGTTCCCTTCTATTCCATGATGGTTCATGCTTCCACGGCTCTGCTATGTCAGTCTGGTTCTACAATTCCTCGTCACACACTTTTTTTCATCCTCCCCCTTCTATAGGTTAACTCCAATTCATCTTTTAAGCTCCACCACAGTCACTTTCTCCAGGAAGTCTTCTCCTTGCTTCTCTCTCAGATAGAATTATCATGTTCTCTTTTGTGCTAAGTCTTTTTTCAGCTGATTCACTTGTAACAACGATAATGTATTTTCTTTCTTTTCTATCTCCTATACCATACTGAAAGCTCCTTGAAGGTGAAGACTCTCTCTTATTTATTTGTGTATTCTCAGCCCCTAGGGAAGCATGACATACTATAATAAGCAGTAATTATTTTGTAAGCAATGACTGGGTTATGTCCATCATCCATCACCCATGGTTGACAAGGAGAGACCAAAATTCTCTGAAACCCGGTTAACTAGAAAAAATGTTCCCATTATTAATTTGTTGTTTCTGAGCAATAACCCTTTCCTTCAATAATGGTTTTATGATGGTGGACCTGGGACTCTGCAATGGCATTTCTGCTTTCTCGATTGAGTCTATGTTGAGCTCTGCCAATAGGGGGCGCCACAGGGAGCTCAGAAGACTGAAACGGAAAAAGTAACTGGCTCCTTATTCTTTGCTTCCTGTTTGCTTGCTGATTATGTAAGCATCTCTCCAGCCAGGATTTTTCACCCTGAAAGTAATAAATCCTTCCTCCTTATGAGAAGTTTGAATATAAAATTTTAACAACACTTGGAAAAACTAGCTTTATCTCCTGCCTTCTTCCCAGACACCTGAATCAGTTGGAAGCTGACTCCTCCTCAAGTGTCTGCATGGGGCTGGGGGTGGGAGTGGGAGCTCTCCCCTCTAGTTACTAAGTTTTTAAGAATTCTAGCTGTCTCAGTCCCAAGGGTAGTACGTGTTTCCTGCAGTTGTCACCCGCATGATATCTTAGAGCTCACTTTTTATCCCTCCAGTTACCTAGTTAACAAATTTACAACTACTTAACAATTCTGTATGTTAAACTCAGTTCAAATAACCATTGTGGTTTCTGTTTCCCAATCAGAACTTGCCACAGGGAGTGATGATGGTGTTTACAGAAAGAGAGAAATAGGAAAATCATAAACAGGGTGAGGATTGATTTGCATCTGGACTAACAATTTATTATTGTCTTTATCATGCCATATGATATGTTTGTTGTGAAAAGTAATTAGAAAATATGGATGAGCAAAAACACAAGTACAGGCAGTTCTCAACTTACGACGGCTTGACTTATAATTTTTTTTTACTTTATGACTACGTGAAAGTGATATGCATTCAGTAGAAAATGTACTTCACATTCTGAGTTTTTATCTTTTCCCAGGATAGCAGTATGCCCTAAGATACACTTTCAGAATTTGGGGCAGTGGCAGTGAGTGGCAGGTTTTGTCAGCCGCACAATCACAGGGTAAACAACTGACACATTTACAACCTTCCTGTAGCGACACAAACATTCCATTTTATACTTTTAGTACAGAGTTCAATAAATTACATGAGATGTTCAACACTTTATTCTAAAATAAGATTAAAATACTATAAAATTTATTATAAAATATAAAAATAACAAAAATATTATTTGTTAGATGATTTTGCCCAACTGGAGGATAATGGAAGTGTTTTGAACACATCTAAAATGGGCCAGGTTGAGTCATGATGTTTGGTAAGTTAGGTGTATTTTTATTTTTTTAAGATTTTACTTATTTATTTGAGAGACAAAGTGAGAGCACAAGTGGGGGAGGAGAAGAGGGAGAGGGACAAGCAGACTGGTGAGCATGTGGAGCCAGACACGGTACTTGATCATGACCTGAGCGGAAATCAAAGTCCAGTGCTATTTCAAATGAGCCACCCAGGGGCCCCTGGTATGCTAGATGTATTAAATATATATATATTTTAAAAGATTTTAATTACAGGGACGCCTGGGTGGCTCAGTTGGTTAAGCAGCTGCCTTCGGCTCAGGTCATGATCCCAGCGTCCTGGGATCGAGTCCCGCATTGGGCTCCTTGCTCAGCAGGGAGCCTGCTTCTCCCTCTGCCTCTGTCTGCCATTCTGTCTGCCTGTGCTCGCTCTCTCCCTCTCTCTCTGATAAATAAATAAAAATCTAAAAAAAAAAAAAAGATTTTAATTATTTATTTGACAGAGATCAAAAGTAGGCAGAGAAGCAGGCAGAAACAGAGGAGGAAGCAGGCTCGCTGCTGAGCAGAGAGTCCAATTCAGGACTCAATCCCAGGACCCTGCGATCATGACCTGAGCTGAAAGTAGAGGCTTTAACCCACTGAGTCATGCAGGTGCTCCTTAAACACATTTTTGACTGATAGTATTTTCAACTTACAATGGATTTATTGCGATATAACCATAGTAAGTTGAGGAGGATCTGTATTTAAAAGGATTGTGCTTGGGGCACCTGGGTGGCTCACTTAGTTAAAGGTCTGCCTTTGGCTCAGGTCATGATCCCAGAGTCCTGGGGTCGAGCCTGCATTGGGCTCCCTGGCCTGCTTCTCCTTCTGCCCCTCCCTCTTCTCGTGCTTTCTCTTTCTCAAATAACTAAATAAAAATCTTAAAAAAAATAAAAATAAAAAAGGGTTGTGCTTATCTCTGGGAGATTAGCATTGTTCAGTTATTTTGTTGTTTCCAGACATTTTTTATGCACATATAAATGTAAAGAAATATTCTATATATTTAAAGAAAAACAGAATCATCCTTGGCATGCTGTTGTACAATCTGCTTCTTTTATTATCACGAATCTTTTTCCTTATCCTTAAATATTTGTAACAGCCAGATTCGTCTTCCTAAATCATGGTACATCTTTATTGTACATCTAGGATGACTTCCTACTTTTATCATGCTTGATATTTAACACAGGACTTCCACATACTTTACTTCATTTAATTCTTACAAAATTCTAGGAGGTTATTCTTTATGTTTATTAGCCTAACTTTACATAAAAATGAAGCTTGAGGAATATAATGACTTCCCCAAGGTCACATAACTTTTAAGTATTTGACCCAGCACCTGAAGTCATATCTTCTGTCTACAAATGCCAAGCTCTGTCCACTTTTTTACACTGCTTTTCTGTTTTACTCGAAAGTTGCAATGGCTTACATTGCTTCCAAATAAAAAATCTAAACTCTTAGCCTAGTATTTCAAGTCTTCTAAAATCTACTATCAAGCTGGTTGTCAAAATTCTCCCTATAAATAACAAAGGGTCCAGCCAAGCTTGACCATCACTTGAACACTATGACTTTAGCATTGGGAATTTGGTTCATTCTATTAATTTTATTCACCTGAGATATCTTTGCCATCAGGCTCTGCTTATTAAAATCCTGTCCACTATAAATGAAATAGAAAACAAAATCCTGAAAGGGACCAGATGATACATGAAGATTTCGTATAGATGGCATTTCAAGTCAGTGAATTATAAAATAATGTTGACAAACTAGATAGTTTTTTAAAAAAAATAAATGCATAGATTTCTCATTCTTTAAAACAAAATCAAGTCTTATATTTAGATATAAGGAGAAGAACCCATAAAATTGCTGGAATAATTGATGTGTTATTTTAATATGATCATCAAAGGGAGAATTTCCTTACTATATAAAGAGCATAGATGAATGAGAAATAGTCTAAAAGAAAATAGTCTAAGGATATGCAGTTTTTATATACACACATAAATAGGAAGGAAATATTTAAAATAAACCAATGACTTCACTTATAATGACCAAATTTTAATTAAAACAATAATATGCCATTTAAAATATTGAACTGGCAAAGATTTGAAAAGCTGATAAGACCCCCTAATGACAGGAATTTTCAGAATTAAAATTTTTACAACCATTTTTAGAAGACTATTGAGCAAATTCTAGGAATTTAAAATGTACAAAATTTAACCCTGCCCTTCTAGTACTAAGAATAATCCTTCATTTGCTCATTGTGAAGGTGTTTTTTTGGGAGTTGCTGTTGTTATGAAAACTTGGAAATCACCTATTTTGCCATCAGTAGGGGACTGGTTAAATAATACAGACTCACATTCATATAATAAAATATAGTTGAGTCATTAAAAGAAGTGAGGTGTATGTGCACGTGTGTGGGTTTGTGTGTGTGCATCCGTGCCCAAGGAAAACTGGAGAACAGCATGAACAATATAATTCTTTTTATGAAAGGGAAACTATAAAAAGAAAGAAGAAATATTATGTATATTAAAATTAATAGTAGTTACTTTCATTGATGGAAATTTTATGTGCCTCGGGTAAGTCATATAGAAAGGATGAATAGTCTTTTTAATATTCTGTCCTGTTAAAACTTTTTTCCAACAAAAATATTTCTAATAATGGTCACTAAATTTTTATATCATAAGGCCAAGTTCTAATGACATCAATTTCATCCATGAGTGAATGAAGTCTTCCATAAATATTCCAGACAAAAAGAATCCTTTTCTCCTGTAAACTTTCTGATAAATATTTATATTTTTCTGGTAGATATTTATATTTTCTGGTAAGTATTCATATATTTCTCTTTTTTTGTTTGTTTGTTTGCTTACTTTGACTTATATCTCCTACTATAGTAAAGGTCCTTGGTAATAGGACTCAGATCTCACAGCAGATATGAACATTTCTATTTATTGATATATCTATCACCTGTCAATCATCTATCCACCTATCTTCATTTCCATATCTCTCTTTCCACACAACATGAATTTATTGTATAAAAGTTTCTTCACTTTTGAGTCAATACCCTCTTATTTTAATCAATCAGCTTAATTTCCCGTTCTAGAAAATTATTATTTGCAGTTCCCTGCTTGGAATATTCTTCCATATCAACCACCCATCCTAACTATCTCTTATTTTATCCTTCAAAATCTTACTATTTAAATACTCAAGAAAGAGTTCATTATTCATTTCTACTTCTACAGTGTTTAGAAGGTATTTGTATATATATTTTTTCTTATTGCACATCGATCAATCTCTGTATTTGCTTAAGGAGACTGTTTATGAGAATAAACCTCATGCAGTTTTGTCTCTATTAAAATGGTGGGAGATCATTTCATTAAGTGTTTTGTGAAGTCCCAAGAAAAAGAAATATTTGATGAATTTTGTAATGGAAGTCAGACTTTGTGGAGGGATTTGCATTTACAACATTATAGATATGACAGAGGGGAATACTGAAAAATCGTTATTATAATATCCAAATGGACTATGAGGAGAAAACAAATGCTGAAGATGGCTTTGTCTATATACTCTATCAGTAAACAGGTTGCACAACACTAACATCAATGTTTCCCTATTGTCAGAAGTGTCTTTTATAACTCCTCTCTTTAGTGAACAAAGTAGCCTAAATCAAATAACAAAGTAACAGATAAATGGAACAGAAGCAATCACATTAATAATCATATCCTTCCCAGATTATTTTGTTTGTAAAGTCATCGATACCCCTTTATCAGCACAGATGCTTTTCAATAGGATGATATCTAGAGGCAGTCTTTAAACAATGGAAGGAAATTACTGAGGGGAAGTGATTTAAGGGGTTAGAGAGACTAGAGTGACAGGTATTTTCAAAATGGGATTGGCAAATTGGCTTCCTGCAATTTAATGAAAATATCTGCCTGGGCCAAACCCTGTCTTTGGTTTGAGCTAAGTGTGTTTCCTTTGGTGGCGATACAAGAAAGAGGAGGCAAATGATGAAGCAGGGATTACATGCCATAACCTCCCCAGAAATACTGCAGGCTCGTGGCCATAACTATAGAAGGGGCTCTATGTAGTCCCAGAATGAAAAAGAACTATGTGTCTACATTCTATTTCTGTCCTTACAAATTCCTGATTTTTTTTTTTGCAGCTATCTAAGAAAAATTTGATATTGTTGTTGTCTAAGCACATTTAAACTTCAGCTGAAATAACCGCCAAGTGATTCATGCCTATGTAGGTGAATATAACGATTGTATCTGGAGCCCTAGTGCGCCATTTTCATTTCACTTTAAATAAAAAACAAAATGTATCTATGTCAGTCAGTGCCCTTCTGCTGTACTCAGAGGTATCAAACAGGCTACAATTATGATTGTGAAGTGATTGTGTCACATTGGAGGAAGGTTTATTGCTTTTGAGTCTGCTAGGCAGTAACACATTCTGTTTCATATTACTCTTTATATCATTGTTTGGCTGTGACTAGAATAATCAAATGCCATCAAATGCTGTCAAATTCAATTTACAGTATTTTTCATTGAAGCGGGCTTTCTGCATTATATTTCCTGTTTTCCCTCTCTATAGCTGCCACGGAATAGTCACTGAAATCATGAGGTTTATTTACAAAACCAACAGACTGAAGCCACGTCCTGCTCCATAACAGATACTTTATTTCCCTTTATTCAGAATCGGAATTTGATGTGCTTTTCTCATACAATTAGCATTAAGTAGATGAAAGAAAACTATTCCAAGAGGATGGGCATTTTAGAGCCTGCACTCCTGAGCTTAGCTTAAAATGTAAATTCGTGTTAGCCATTTTTACGTGTTTGTGTGTATTTGAATCAGAAATATTATTCTTCAAATTAATGTTGGCTGAGGAGACATTTGGCTTGCTCTTCTTTGGCCATGTCATTTACGTAACTAGAAATGCAATAATACTTTCTCCTTCTATAATTTTCCTACAAACCTGTACTCGTCACTGAAGATGGACTCGAATCAAACGGTTTTAATATCTGAAGTTGAAAGAGGAGCCTGAACTAAGTTTCCTGTTTTCAAGGCACAGGACCAAACAGGGGAAGGTGTGAGGCTTATGGAGAGACTGACAAACCATGAGGGGGTAGGTGTGAGGGTCTGAGCAAAAATGAGTTGTTTTTGGTTTGCCTAACGTAAATACGTGGCTTTTGGAATGGAGTTTTTAATCTGCAAATCCCTCAGGTCTGCTGGTATCTTTCTTCTGTTGTGCCTTTTTTGTCTTAGACAGTTACGGTCAGGAAGTCTGCATCGCCTCCAACCCCAGTTCATATGCCAAAGCCCAAACCCCCAAGGTGATGGTATTGGGAGATGAGGCATTTGTAAGCTGACTGGGACATGAGAGTGGAACCCTCATGGTGGGATTATTACCCTTTTAAAGGGGCCCACGGAGGTCTCTAGTTGCTTCCACCACAGTGAGGGCACGGTGACATGACAGCAGTCTGTGACCCAAAAAGTGGACCCTCACCAATCATGGAATCTGTGAGCACCTTCATTTTGTATTTTCCCAACTTCCAGGAAAAGAACGTGTGTTGTTTCTAAACCGCCCAGCTTATGCCGTTTTTGTTATAGCAACCTGCAGGGACCAGCACGGAGAGCAGACTCTCAGTTCTTTGCCTCCTTGACTCTCTTCCTGTTTGATTTTGCCTTCTCTCCTCTCTTCCTCCTTCTCCCTCAGGGTTTCTCGGTTATTCTGTTTCCCTCTCTCTCTCTTCTTCTCCTTCCTGATCTCTCTTCTCCCTCCCTCCCTCTGCTTCTCCTCCTCATTGTTCATTATTTATTTAAAGAACACACTGAGACTATGTGCGTGCGCATCAGGTGAAACCCGGATCAGAAGCGCAACACCTTTCAACCCCAAATGTCGTTGCTCCTCTGTCTGTCCCTCCCTTCTCTCTCTCTCTCTCTTTCCCTTCACTCTCTCTTTCCTTCTTTTCTTCATTTTAGGGGGAGATACTTCACAAATTCTGCATATCATGGTGAACAGCAGCTGCATTGCTATCTACTGCATTCCCATCTAGCCAGCTGAGCGGAAACTCCTTCCAACAGAAGGGGAACTGCTGAGTTGAACCATTCTTTCTGCAGATGGAAAACACCCTATTTTTTGAGGATAAAAATGTTTTTCCAAACTCCACATAATAGGTGATGGGAAATATTAGAATTCTGATTGCAGACCTGGTTCCTCCTCTGGAATGACTATGTTCTCTTGGTCAGTGAGCCTCTAGAGAACTGCTCTACCACTTAATCAGAAGTAAGGCCAAAGTGCACTATGAGGTCTCATCGTTAAAGTAGGGCTCAGACAAAAATGCTACATGGTAGCTGTGGTTTCCCCCCCCTGGATTATGTGTAAAAGCTTCTAATACCAATCTTAGACCTTAGGAGGTGCTCCAAAAAAACATGAATTCCCACTTATTCCCTTATGGAAAAAGAAAATGTATTTGATTTTACCGTCCTCAAATAATACACATTTTTAAATAATTTAAAATAACAGTAATAGTCAATGTTACCTGTGAAGAAAGTAGTTGAGGATGACTCCGTTTGGCTTTTTAGGTGGCATCCATTTAACCTCGATGCAAGCCGACCCCAGTGCCTTAAGAACAGGGGACGGTAGATCCATTGGGGCTGCTTCAGATGTTTTAACAAATGTCCTACTGCTAACTCCACAACTTCCTTGAAAAAAAAAAAAAATCGAGTCCTTATGTAATTTCTCAGGCGGGGAAAAGAGTTACATATGCATATAGAAGGATAAGGAGATCATGGAAATCATATGAGCTGAACTTTTGTATATGACCTTTGTACACATATTTTAGACTAGTACTATAAATCTCTAATTTGAATGTATTTATATGTATACATATTTTTTATTATATACAAACATATTTTATGTATATTTAAATAGGGAATCATTTTTGGAAAATCCATTAAGTAATGACAAATTTTCAGAGGCATAGACCATAATGCTTATGCTTGTCTGAACTGTGGCTTCTCTAGCTTCTTACAGTCATTATGCCAGAAAGTGATAAAGTACTTGAGTATCACTAGGGTGTGTGACTGGTACATCTTGTATATTCTTAATAGTATCTTATTTTTGCCAATATCGTAAAATAATGGCCAGCTCCCAACATGCAGGAATCAATTAATTTGAAGAATATTGTATCTCCATAGCATAATTCTAGAGATGTAGAGATGCAGAAGTGGATTTTGTATTTAAATAAAGAAAACACTAGTTTGAAACTGTTTCCATGTTGAGTAGCTGAAGACTGGATCAGAGAGAGTAGTACCTTTCAAAACAAAATACCTTGGTTGAGTTTGTAGAGAGAAGTGGGCAAACTGACTCACAGTTTCAGAGATGAGGCAAAGCAAAATCACAGACCCCTCGTCCCAATCAGCTCCAAGAGAACTCATGTTCATTTGGACACAGACGTTCTTAAGCACAAATAAGATAGGAGTTCCCACCACTCGAGTATAAGATTGGGGCATTTCTTTAATTTAAAGTGGAGCAATATGTTTTATACACCAATATGAGTTGTATCTTTTCTTCTTTCATTAATATATGTTGTAACATTTGGAGAGATGAAGGGACTGATAGAGGTTCTTCCTTAAAACCAACGATATGGATGATTTCATAGACAACTAGCCTATGCCATGAAACTCAGGGCAACAGCCTACATATATGACAAAGAGTCCAGGGAAGCACAGTAAAATATGTAAGATTCATTCAAGTATAACCCGACTTCTAAATAATGCCTCCCCTCAATCCCAAATAAAACTTAAATAAACCAAAGTGTGTACCTTTTTTTTTTGAAATTTTCATAATACCTATTTTGTTTTATATTACCAATGATTCCTTTATGTGATCTAGGTGTTTTTCTTTTAAAGGGCCTTATAAAACAAGACTTTGCAAAACCACCATTTTAATATATTTAAATATTCATGATTTAATGTGCAGAAATGCATAATGCTTCACTCAATGCCAGGCTCTGATTTTTCTGGGTAAACAGTCCAGTACAAATAAGAAATGAAATGTTAGTCTTTGTATTTGAATTGAGAATCTATTCCTTTTTAATGAATTTTTTCATAAAATACTTTTGTTTTTAATAAAAGCCCAGGACAAGTATCTGAAAGACTTTCACCATTTTGACATGCTTGTATCCTTATCTCATATTGTGTGAATGGAGCCAGATTTTCCAGAAGGATGCATTGATGATGACCAACAGAGGAGGTCAGAGGTGCTACACTTCCAGCATTGAGTAAGACATTGTACTCCACAGGCATTTTGGGGATGAGGATCCCTTCAAAGAGAGAGAAAAAGAGAGAGAGAGAGAAAACACATATGTATGATATACAGGATGATCAACAAATGTTTGTCTTTTAAAAACGATGAATCTTTAACATTTTATAACTTAAAGATATATTATTGCCAAATATAGCACTTAATAACTGCATGAATGTATATCCCAAAAGTAAAAAATAAAACATGTATCACCCCTTTTCAAAAACAAATGAAGTACATATAATAGTTCTATTCAAAGGTACACTCTACGGGCAAATAAAAGCGAAGGCATGTTTCACTTCTTAAAAAATACAAGGCAATTAGAAATGGTGTCATATATTTTTGCTCGGCTTACTTACTCTTAAAGTACATAAAAAAAAAAAAAAACACCAGTTTTGCTTGTGACAATAATTTTTCTGTAGGCATTGTGTATGCATCCAGTCTGACACAGATCCTTGACATAATAGCCCATAAAGTATCCAAATCATAGTCTACCTAGAGAATTCCCAGTACATTAATTATTGAGTTAGGACAGTCCACTCTGTCAGGGAGACTTATGGACCTAAATACATATGAAATTTGGGTTCAAAACTGTCATTTTTCACAATGCTTCCTAAAGAAAGAAGGTCTTGTGAGTTTAGCCTTTTCACAATCTATTCATATAATTAAATGCCTGTAAGTTTTAGTTGGTCATGAACAACATGTACATTTTTTTTTCAAGGAGAGTATATGAGCCTTGAATGAAGAATATAATGGAATTTCTCATGAGATTTTCTCATTGATCTGATAGCTTATAACATTTGAGGGTTTAATTACTTCCCTTTGTAGCACTTAAATAAGGTTATCTTTGCTGTAGAAGCAATGAAATCTACAGCACAGGACTCAATAACGCTTCAGAAATGAGGCCTAAAAAATGAAATGAAGGTTTGCTTTTTGTAGATAGAGCCCTAATTGTATAAGGGTTGGAAGAGCCAGTATAAAGCAGAGATGCTCGGGATTTTGTGTAGGATAGATGAAAATAAGAACTCTCCAAAGGATATATTGATCATAGTCAGAGGACTGAACAATTGTTTCCTTTGGAAAGCTGCGATTGTGCTGAACCCAGACTGAGAAATTTTAGTTTAAATTAGAGCATCCTTGTTAAATTATCTGTTGTATTTGTTCTAATGACTTAAATTACTGCTGTTCTATCATTGATTCCTAAATTCCTATTTCTGGCTTTTTATCTCTCTTGCATTCCTAATTTCTATTTTCAGCAACCTACTTCACAGAGACCTCCATCTCAACAGGTCCAAAGCGTATCACTGTATTTTCCATTCCCAAATCTGTTGTTCTTCTTTCCTATGCCAAACGCCTTAGAGTAAAGCCTTTGGGTAAGACTCCTGGAGTCGACCCTGCTTTCTTTCTACACAGTTGCAGCAATAACCCAAACAAGAACAGCCATCTCATTGCATTCTGGTTGCATGCAGGACAGGGTACTCCATAAAGTCAGGGGCTCTGTTCTTATCCCCAGCGTAGTTTCAGTGCCTAGAGTTTAGCACAAAGTGGCAGCTCAATAAACGTCAGTTTGAGTGAATGATTGAAATCTTAGGACAATATTGTAAAGCAAATGTTATTGCATTTTTTCAAGACGAGAAAACTAAGCACCTTGTTCCAGATTGCCAGTTGATTACTTGGGGTAGTCACACTTGAACTCAGACCCATCTGATAACAAAACTTATCTCTCTCTATTTATGTTCTCTCTTGGTAATGGAAACTTGGATTAGGACAACTGAGGAAAAATGAGAGGATAATTTTGAGACAACATGGGTAGCCAGGCAGAACAGTTACTGAGCACTGATTAGAGGGAAGAAATGGAAAAATTAGAATTCTTACTGAGGAAACTAAATTATAGGTGAATATTTGAAGCTCTGAAGGGTAAGTTTCCGAAACTGAGATACATATACCCTACACACTTGTGGATTTCTGTCAAAGTATTTTTAAAGACAAGGACAAACATGGCACCTCTTCCTGGAATGCCACTTTGACCTTTAAAATTTGGGAAATGCAAGGCTTCCTTGCCTGAGCAAGGGAAACCAGCAGAATCCCACTTTTCCTTGTTCACAAAAATTTGGTATGGAGTTTTCTTCCTAAAAAGTCCAAGACTAGAAAATTATATTGGTACTGAGTGATCAGAGCTTTGACTGGTCAGTTGTTGTAACTCCATAGTCACCTTAGAACTAACTAAATGACAGCAGAAGTTTATGCTGACATAATCAGTGTTTTGAACAAGTACAAGTCCTATTCGTGATGCAATCAAAACACCATCTAATATGAGTTGCTCAGTATTGCTTTAAAATTAAATCATCATGGGTAATCTTCTGCAGACACAGGATGAAACTTTGATTGGGCCCACAGTTCTGCTGAATCTTAGGTAGTAGACATTTCTATGTTATTTTTTTTTTCTATGAAGAAAAAAGATACCATGACAAAGATTAATGGCTAGAAAATGTAAATAAATTTATTTTTCTCTTTAACGGCATCGTGCATACACATACTGGGCTTATTTAGAAGATACTCTTTGACTCCTAATTCCCAACTATAAGATGAAACTGGCAATGGTTTTACTGCTCCCAAAAAGACTGCTATAGTTAAAATGAAGTTTGAGAGTTGGATGCAGAGAATTGATTATAGGGACCATTTGAAGCTCTTAGTCCATTAATGGGTGAGGAAAACCTATGTACTACATTAGAAGTAAAATAAAGAGCTGTATAATCAGGCTTTTTTTTTTCCCCCACTAAGAATGTTCTTTGGAGATTGTTGTTCCAGGTAGTAAAAGAGATTGAAGACTTGATCAGGGACCCTCTCAGTTTGTAGTTTGACCTCTCAGCAGGAAGATAGGCTAATGGAAATTTCCATTCACAGTATCTTGGAATGTCACAGTATGCACATCCCATTTTGGCCGTTTCTCCTTATTGTTACCCTGACATAGTCTGTAAAACGGTGGGGGGAAAAAGGCTGCTGTTTGTACCTGCATATTTATAACACAATGAACACAGAAAGAATTGCCTGGACATTGAACTTATTGGGGTCAGCTTTCTCCAGAGTGATCTAATATCCTAAAATATAACAGCGTAGCACTCTTTATCCAAGGAGATAGATAATAAATAAATAAATAACTTCCCTAATGATAAATTATAAAATACATTATTTTTTGGATGAAGATAAACACATTGGAATAAAATGGCAAATTTGTATGAGTTTTTAACCTAAAAAGCAAGACCTTAAAGAAATTGCAAACTTATGGTGATTACTTTCGGTGGTTTCTAGAACTCCTACGATTGATCGCATGTTCATTTTGTCTTCTCTGTTCCTGGGATAGATCTTATAGAAAAGTTTGACAAACACTCATTTGAAAAATATTCTATCATTCTTGTTGAACTAGACCAACCACAGAATGGAGTCAGGCAGATCAAGTCACTTCTCTGCCCTTATTTGTTTCTGGTAAATTACTTAACCTCTATGAACGCTGGTCTCTTCATCTGTAAAATGATGATAATAATAGCCACCTCATAAAGAGCTATAAGGATTAAATTAGAAAATGCATGTAAAACATTTTAGTACATTCCTGCGAATAGAAAGTGCTGAGTTAATGACAGACATCTCAGCAAAACAAAATGAAATGGAACAAAATGGAAAAAAAAAAAACCCCACATCTCCGACACTATTTTATCAGCTCTCAAACGCTCCGAACCCACCTTTTTTTAAAAAGTATAGTTTCTATTCTAATTCCAAATAACTTATATTCATCTAAGTAGATCTCTTTATAACAATATTTTATCTAGCTTTTTTAATGAATACTTGGATATGATCAAGTGTATTCCTACGAAGATATTTTTCCATTTCTAGCCATAATTTAGAAATGGTCTTTCCGTCAATTCATCTGAGGTTGCGCTTTACTGAATGTCTTCCTCTGTACCTACTGGGCTGCTTTCAATAACTTCTCTGCTTAGAAGGACAGGACTCCTAGGGGGTCAGAGAACAAAGCTGTCTTTCTGCTACATTTCAAATATAGACATTATCTTGATCTAGGTTTCAACATGGCTAGTCAAGGCATGAACCCGGAAAATGTATTTTTCACATCTTGGTTAATTGGAAATAAATGTCCTTTACATATACTTATGAGGTGCTGAAGAGAAAATGCTCCTTGAAGCTATGAGCATGTCAAACAGTGACATGTATTTAGGAAAGAGGGCCCCTCCACTGTCATAATTTACATGACTGTGACATGAAAGGCTCCTGTGTTCCTGCAAACCCTACACCATCTGCAATGAGTCTGAAACAACCTAGCCCCCTGGTATTCTGATGACTAAATGAAATGAAATGGGCATATTTGTTAAAGTCAGCTGGGAAGCCACACGACTTGGTTAGTTCCCGAGTTCATAAATTTATGTCAGAGCAAGAGGAGCAGTGGAAGCTCAAGTGAACCAATTTACCCTAAGTGCAAATGGCAGTTTTGTTATTTGGTGTCAAAGTTACCAGTCCCACAATGACAAGCTGCCATAACACATTTTCTTGTTCACTAAAGAACAAGGATTTCGTTGGTTAATATTCCTCGCAATGCTCCTTTTCATAATTTACAACAACTAGATGCTGATAGGTTATTTAACATTTATGAAGTTAAGATGTAATCAGAAAAACCCTGATTATCTTTACAAATAAAAAAGTTAAATTATTCAACTTTTTTTTTTTTTCTCCGTGGCTTCATTTCACAGCAGGTGCATACTTTACAACGGGACAAGTCAATCAAATAATCCTTTTTTAAAATCTTTTTTTAGGAGCTGGAGCAGGAAAAATTCTAAGAGGAAAACTATTAATTCAGTTTGATAGCTGCTTCAAAACACTGGTTGCACTTAATGTAATGCTTTGAACAAATCAGCTAGACAATTCTTTGTTGCATAGGTAGGCATATCTCGGTTATGCCCTTTCGAGGGTTTGGAAGTGAAACAAGACTCTCTCTCTCTCTCTCTCTCTCTTTTAAGATTTTATTTACTTATTTATTTGACAGACAGAGATCACAAGGAGGCAGAGAGGCAGGCAGAGAGAGAGGAGGAAGCAGGCTCCCTGCTGAGCAGAGAGCCCCATGCGGGACTCGATCCCAGGACTCTGGGATCATGACCTGAGCCGAAGGCAGAGGCTTTAACCCATTGAGCCACCCAGGTGCCCCGAAACAAGACTCTCTTAAACACAAATCCGTAACAACTGTATGGAAATTTTACATAAGTTCATAGAATAGTGGTCATTTTATGCCCTTTCTACCTTAATAGATAGTAGGGTTATGACAGGAAGGACAACGTCTCATTCTTCTTTATAACTCTCAGGGTGTCTAGCATTATACCTTGCCTCTGAGTAGGGGCTCAGCAAATATTTTCATGTTCATTAAAGTGAATAGATAATTCAGTATACCTAAAGGCTAATGAGTTATATCTCATGAAATTTTAAGCTACAAATAAAACACTCCTGCTGGGTTAGTGGACGAGCTGCTCTTAAATTACATTGTCCTCATTCATATTTGCTATATTTAAAGCAAAATTATTTTTTAGCTTCTGAACTGGATTATAGTAGAGCTTAGAAAAAAATCATTTGTTTTCTGCATTGTTTATGTAGAAAAATGATGAGAAAATAGCAGTGATTTTGATCGTAGAACTTGGAGTCAGATGCATTGTGGGTTGGCTCCAACACATTTGTGATAAATAACCTAGACAAAATAACCAAAGAGTATCTAAATTGTTCTCATTAGTAAAATAGGCAAAACAATAGACATACTATATTATACTATACTATCTGTACTATACAATAGGACATACTGTATTATACTATACTATATTAGGTTGTTAAAAACATTAAATGATACATATTAATGTCTTAGAAAAATGCCTACTACATATTAGAACTCAATAAAATTCATTAAATAACAAAAGCAAAGGCAACAAAATAAATTGACAAGTGGGACACATCAAACTAAAAGGCTTCTGCACAGCAAAGGAAACCATCAATATGAAAAGGTGGCCTATGGAATGGGAGTAGATATTTGCAAACCATTTATCTAAAAAGGGGCTAATATCCAAAATATACAAGGAACTCATGCAAATCAATAGCAAAATAAAAAAGACCTAATTAAAAAGTAGACAAAGGCTACAAATAGACATTTCCCCCCCAAAAAGACAAGCAAATGGCTAACAGATATGTAAAAATGTGCCCAACATCCTTAATCACCAGGGAAAAGCAAATAAAAAACCACAATGAGCTATCACCTCATACCTCTCAGGATGACCATTATCAAAAAGACAAGAGATCACAAATACTGGTGAGAATGCAGAAAAAGGGACTGTTTGTACTCTGTTGTTGGGAATGGAAGCTCATATTGCCAGTGACAGTTTACTATGGAAAACAGTATGGAGGCTCTCAAGAAATTAAAAATAGAACTACTCTGTGGTCCAGCAAACCTACTTCTGAGTACATATCCAAAGTGCATGATATCATTGCCTCACAGAGCTATCTATACTCCCAAGTTCATTGCAATATTATTCACAATAGCCAAGGTATGGAAATGACCGAAGTGGCTTTCAGTGGAGGGATGGATAAAGAAAATGTAGTATAGATGAAATAGCACATTATTCAGACTTATAAAAAGAAGAAAACACTTCCATTTGCAACAACATGGATGAAACTGAAGGGCCTTACGCTAAGTGAAATAGCCAGACAAAGACAATAACCTTACAATATTACCTATGTGTGGAACCTTAAAAAAAAAAAAAAAAAGAACTCATAGAAACAGAGTGGAATGGTGGCGACGAGGGGCTGGAAATGGGGGAAATAGGGAGAAGTTGGTAAAAAGGTACAAACTTTCAGCTATAAGATGAATAAGATCTGGGGATCTAAGGTATAACGTGGTGACTATAGTTGATAATACTGTAGGGTATAACTGAAATTTGCTAAGAGAGTAGAATTTGTGTTCTCGCCAGAAAGACAAAAAATAAATATGCGGTAAAATGTTAGCATTAATTAACTTGATGGTGCAAATCTTTTCACAGTTATATATGTCAAATCATCACATTGTAATCTTTAAATGTATTATAATTTCATTTGTCAATTATACCTCAGTACAGCTGAATAAAGATTTACTGTGCTAAATAAAACATAAATCATTGAAATGAGTTTTATACTTTCTTCTGAAATTCAGCACTACTGTCACTTGGTTTTTGCACTTAAAGAAAACTGAAAGAATTGTCAAAGTTGAATCATCCCAGTTAAAGCAAAGTAAATTTTTTTTAGGGCACTTAATGACAATTTTGACTTTAAATAGATAGTATCTGATCTAATACACTGCGGTTGATTAGCTAACTGAACACCAAGATGCCTAAGGTCTTTAGATAGGCCATATTATGGCTAACTACACTTTAATCAAAAATTGGTTAATAAAAAACATTTTTTTCTAACCAATATATTTTTTATTCCTAAGCAATATTAATTGAAATGATTTTTCAGAAGAACAGTTGCTAACTGTTTTCTTTAATGGACTAAGAGATAAGTATGAATGGACACACACCAGTACTTCGAGATTATGCATAAAACCTAAATAACTCACCATCTTTAGTGAGGAAATGTGTTGAATGCAATGACATTGTTAATTAGAACATGATGAAGGGCTAGAACAGTTCAAAATACAGTCATCACCTTGATAAATTAGAAAGACTCATCATTACCTTCAGAGTTCAAATAATTTCGAGTGTTTGGATTCTGAAATAGCAGGAGTATCTCTATTCTTATCCTGAGTAAACCATTTATGTTCCAGGAACAATTTGCTTCTTCATTTTCTGTGATTTTTTTTTACCCATTAGTTGAACATGTATCCCCCACTCTTTTTAATACAAATGTGTAAGTCTGGACCTGAGGTTAAGAGCTGGTACGGGATGAGAAGGAATGTTTAGGAATCAGCTAGGCAGGCTGCTGTCTGTAGCTTGAATAATAATAGCCAGCTTCCAGGCAGTGTGCACTAAATGTGTATCATGCTACTTCACCGACTTCACATAAAAGCAATGCAGGGTGGGCATTTGATACTTTGTTTCGCAGACAAGAAACCTCAAGTTCAGAGACACTGTGGAACCTGCCCAAGGTCATGGGAAAACTAAATGATGGAGCCCATTCCACCTAGAAACCAGTATTCCTTGTTCAGAAATAAGCGAAAAAATTATGCATCCACAAGATGACATCTAATATTTCGAAGATACGTGTATGTGTCCTATTTGTCTCTAAAGAAGAAATATGTATTTGTGTGTGTGTGTGTGTGTGTGTGTGTGCACATGTATGTATGTTTAGGGTTGAATTAGTGTTGAGAGAGGGATAGGATTCTACAGGAGGTCAAATGTTTGAATTATTTTTAAAAAAGATTTTATTTATTAACTTGATAGAGACAGAGAGATCACAAGTAGGCAGAGAGGGCAGAGAGAGAGGGGGAAGCAGGCTTCCAGCTGAGCAGAAAGCCGGATGCGGGGCTCAATCCTAGGACCATGAGATCATGACCTGAGCTGAAGGCAAAGGCTTATCTCATTGAGCCGCCCAGGTGCCCCATGTTTGAATAATTTTAAGCAACAGAAAATCCAAAATTTATTTATATTTGCTTGAATGACAAATTTTAGAAACTTACTCACTACTCTCTTCTTCCATTAATTCAGCAAATATTTTAAAAGGATATGTTGTTTCTGCATCATCTGATTTGAAGGTACAAATGATATGCAAAAGAGTAGAAATCTTGATTTTCTAGAGCTTGAAGGGTCTTGATAATCTTACAACTGACATTTGTCAAGTAATAACATTTGTCAAGAGCTAAAATGAACCAGGACTTACCTGAAAGGTAAGAGAATGTCTATTGAGGCTTTAAAATAGTCCTGGAATATTCTTTTTGTGGTTATTTGAGAAATCCTCTCCCACCTAACTGAAATCTTTCAGCATTTGGAATCTGGTTTTGCTAGGTCATGTCTATTCTTTCCTGACTTTTGGTTGAATAGACAGACTTCTGGTTACTAGTTCCTTCATGCCACAGAAGATAACTACTGTGAGGTAAGTATTTTCCCTTCAGGGACTCACCATTTTACACAATTACTTCTTCTGGTCTAGGCATGCCAAATAAAAAGCATTCTTCCCCAGTCATTTGGTATTTGCCAATAACTAGCTCTGTTTCTCAGCCCTCTGGGCTACTATTTCAAAAAATACAGTTGTATCACAAATCCAAAAGATGGTGGGAAATAAACAAAAAGCTTGATACGGATTTAAGAGTTAAGCCAAAGACCTGTGGAGATTGCTCTTATAACAGATCTGAATTTGAATCTTGGCTTTGCTTGTAACCTTGAGTATATTATATCACTTCTTCTTTTTTTTTTTTTAACACTATTTTTAATTTATTTGACAGAGAGAGATCATAAGTAGGCAGAGAGGCAGGGAGAGAGAGGAAGGGAAGCAGGCTCCTGGCTGAGCAGAGAGCCGTACGCAGGGCTCGATCCCAGGACACTGAGATCATGACCTGAGCCAAAGGCAGAGGCTTTAACCCACTGAGCCACGCAGGTACCCCTATATTACTACTTTGAGATTCAAATTTCTTATCTTAATATGGAAATAATGATACTATTTGTATCCCAGGGTTTTTATCAGTATAAGCTCAGGTAAGGCAGGGAAAATGTTTATCAAAGTGTTTGGCATATGCTGGAAATTTAACAAAAGGCAAGTATAAACAAGTGATATTATTGAATGTAAGTGATATTCACCACAAGTATTCTAATTATGCTTCCCCTGAATATTCCACATTTCCTGGATCTCACTTCCTTTTCTGGTAAAATTTATAAACATGTAGTAAGAATTAATTTATAGATATCACTGAAATAATAATTTATAAACTGAAAGCCCACTTAGTTGCCTAGGTAATTTTCTGTTGCCAAGCAGCCACATGGACATTGTTTTCTCCCAGCAACTTACCTGTGTAAAGTCGCTCTATTCACACTGACCACAAAACAAAATACATGTGAGAAAACCCAGTTGATTTAACCACTATTTTGGTTTTGAACATTCAAGAGAAAGTGGTTCGACTCACGTTTTGAAAAAAATATTGTACCTGACCACTTTTGCTTGGTGTATGTAATTCATGATGACTAAATTTGGAAAACATTGAAATCATCTGGGAAGCTTAAAAAAAAAAATCTAGATTTCTTGACTCCACCCCAGGAGATTCTGATTCAGTAAACTTGTGATTGAGAACCGGTCTTTGCAAAAGCTTTCCAGGTGATTCTAATGTTTGTTCAGGTTTGGGGAACTGCAGGTATGGACTACTTGGCCCAATTTTCAGCTCTGCTTATGATGTAATCATTGCATAATGGTAGAGGAGTATGATGAGTACCTTGAAAGCTCTTGATTGTGAGCAAATAAACAACCTCTGGTTATAACAAGTTTGTTTTCTTTCAGTTTAAAATATATATTTGTGACTCTTCAGGAACAGAAAAATGTTTTTATTATCCAAATCAAAACACAGCATGAGGTACTTTCCAATAAAATCAACTGTAGATTATACAGAAGTCAAAATAATCTGCCTGTTTACAGAGTTCAAAATCCTTCTAGGCACCAGGAAAAAAGTTTAATTTAAGATTTTAATCTTTCCATATATTACGGGGTTTCTGTAATGGATTTTGTACATCTGAAACTAAAAGATTGACAGGTCTGGATATTATAGATTTATTAACCATTGGTTACATGGTCAGAGTTAGTGTGTGAAGCATTTCTACAATACCCCCAAGGATGCGCTAGAATGAACAATTTCTACAAAGCCTGAGGTAGGCAAGAGTTAAGGTTACGTTAAAAAAGGCAGAAGTTGTGCTTTATTTCACAACGATCCTTTTCTAAGTGTAAACATTATACACTGAGCATAAAAATATGATGTTGAACTTAAAGAAAAATATGACTTTTGTCATATTGCATTTTTGCTGGGAAATTCAAGAGAAGTCTTAAACATTTACAAATACAATCCTGCAGTGCACTGTTTTAACATTTTGAAAACGGGGCCCTTGGCACCTAGCAAAGGCTGGAGCAAATACATTTTAAAAATAAATAATTGAAGACAAAAATAATTCTCCAAAAAAAATCATCACTATTCACAGGCTAATGTACAGAGCCAATATATGCTAATTATATAAATTACCTCATTTAATCTTTACAACCACCCAAATGTATGTACTACCATTGTCTCCATTTTATGGCTGCACCGAACAGAGACTCAGGGAGAAGAACCGACTTGTTGATGTCAGCTAACAGGTGGCAGAATTGAGATGCGAGTCCTGTTTTCTCTTTGACCCGACATCCATTGTCTTAAAAGGAAAGGTATCTTCAGATAAGCAATTTATGTGTATAATAATGTTAAAAATGACAAGTGATTTGATAGGCCATGGAGCCCCCTGATCACATGGCTTTTTTAAAATTTTTTTTTGCTTATCATTTTGGACTTTCTCTTATTGTTCTTTGACAATCTGGATTGTGGAAGACTCTGGTGGGATTCTGAGAAATCTCTGGTTCAGAGGCAAAATCCAGTCCCAGACTGGCTCTTTTCTGTTTCATTTTACTTGATGGCACAGAAGCACCACAGCTTCATAAAGATGCCAAGGAGAAATATGCTCGAAGACAGCAAGATAGCATGCTGGTCCATTCAAGTAGAGACGGATTCTGTAAAGGGATATGTAAGTTCGTATATTTTCTGCAGCAGAAGATACGGGTTTTCTTCCACTGAAGTTAAGAATGGAGTTCAAGAATATCTATGCTCCTAAAACTGAGGTAAGGATTACAGGGCTGTATTTCACAGGCTGGGGCTGGTGATCATTCCTCTGCTCTAATTTAATGAGCTGTATATTCATTTTAAAGCAAAGGCGGATGGAATCATTTATATTTAATATCTTAGAGAGGCTTACCTTTTCCTTTGCTTATAAAGATCTTGATAAATTTTCTCCTGTGAGTTTGACCAAATTAAGACCCTTCTGTTTTTGTTTTTGATCTTAGATTATGACATCAGAAGGATGCTGGTTGATGAGAACTTAAGTTTTATATATTAGGCCTCTATGTTACCTTCTTGGCTCTATTGCCCATTTGTTTGCTGATTTAGTTTTTATTTTGATTCCAGTTAGTTAACACAGGGTGCTGTATTAGTTTCCGGTGTACGATAGAGTGATTCAAGAATTCCATACATCGCCCAGTGCTCATCACTGCAAGGGCGCTCCTGAATTCCCATCTCCTATTTAACCCACACCCACCACCCACGCACACTCTGGTAACCATCAGTGTACTGTCTGTAGTGAGAGTCTGTTTTTGGTTTGTCTCTCTTTTTGCTCTTTTGTTTTGTTTCTTAAATTCTTCGTGAGTGAGATCATATGGTATTTGTACTTCTCTGATGGACATTTCACCTTGCTTTATACTCTCTCGCTCTATCCATTCATTCCTTTTTATGGAATGAATTCCTTTTTCCTTTTATTCCTTTTTATGGATGAATTATATATATATATATATATATATAATATGCACATGAATATAACATATATTATTAATATACACATTATTAATATATATGCCATCTTTTTTATCCACTTATCAATTGATGGACACTTGGGCTGCCTCCATATCTTGATTATTGTAAATAATGCTGCTATAAACATAGAGGTGTATGTATTTCTTTGAATTAGTGTTTTTTGGGTGAGTACCCAGTAGTGTGAATGCTTGATCATAGGATAGTTCTATTTTTAACTTTTTGAGGAAACTCCATACTGTTTTCCTCAGTGGTGGCATCGGTTTGTATTTCCACTAACAGTGCAAGAGGATTCCCCTTTCTCCACATCCTCACCAGCACCTGTTGTTTCTTGTGTTTTTGTTTTTAGCCACTCTGACAAGGGTCAGAGAATAACTACATTGTAGTTTTCATTTGCATTTCCCTGATGATAAATGATGAAAAGCATTTTTTCATGTCTGTTGGTCATCTGTATGCCTTCTTTGGAGAAATATCTGTTCATATCTTCTGCCCATTTTTAAATTGAATTATTATTTTTTGGGTGTTGAATTTTTAAAGTTCTTTATATATTTTGGTTCCTAGCCTTTTATCAGATATATCATTTGCAAATATCTTCTCCCATTCTGAAGGTTGCCTTTTAGTTTTAGTGATTGTTTCCTTCACTGTGCAGAAGTTTTTATTTTGATGAAGCCCCAATAGTTCATTTTTGCTTTTGTTTCCCTTGCCTCAGGGGACCTATCTAAAAAAAAGTTGCACACCAATGTCAGAGAAATTACTGCTTGTGCTCTCTTCTAGGATTTTCATGATTCCAGATCTCACATTTAGGACTTTAATGCATCTTGAGTTTATTTTTCTGTATGGTATAAGACAGTGATCCAGTTATTTTTTTTTTTAAAGATTTTATTTATTTACGTGACAGAGATCATGAGTAGGCAGAGAGAGAGGAGGAAGCAGGCTCCCTGCGGAGCAGAGAGCCCGATGTGGGGCTCGATCCCAGGACCCTAGGATCATGACCTGAGCCGAAGGCAGAGGCTTTAACCCACTGAGCCACCCAGGCGCCCCAACAGTGATCCAGTTTTATTCATTGCTGGTTGCTGTCCAGTTTTCCTGACAGCATTTCTTGCAGGGACTGTCTTTTTCCCATTGGATATTCTTTCCTGCTTTGTCGAAGATAAATTGACCATATAATTATGGGCTTTTGTCCCTAGGCTTTCTATTATGTTCTGTTGACCTACATGGCAGTACTGTACTGTTTGAATTACTACAGCTTTGTAATATAATTTGAATACTGGAATTGTGACACCTCCAGCTTTGCTTTTCATTTTTCAACACTGCTTTGGCTATTCAGAGTCTTTGGTGGTTCCATATAAATTTTAGGATTGTTTCTTATTATTTTGGATGCAATTATAAATGATATTATTTTCTTAATTACTCTGCTGATTAATTATTGGTGCATAGAAATGCAACATATTTCTGTACATTGATTTTTATCCTGCAAACTTTACTGAATTCATTTTTTAGTTCTAATAGTCTTTTGGTGGAGTCTTTTAGGTTTTCTATATAGAGTTTCATGTCATCTGCACATAGTGAAAGCTTTACATCTTCCTTACCAATTTGGATGTCTTCTATTTCTTTTTGTTGTCTAATTGTTGTGGCTAGGACTTCCAGTACTATATTGACTAAAAGCGGTGAGAATGGACCTCTTTGTCTTGTTCTTGACCTTTGGGGGAAAAGCTCTCAGTTTTTCTTCATTAAGTCTGATGTTTGCTGTGGGTTTTTCATATATGGTCATTATTATGTTGAGGTATGTTCCCTCTATAACCACTTTGTTGAGGGTTTTTATCATGAATTGGTATGGTACTTTTTCAAAAGTACAAGTTTTTGGCTGAGATAATCATTCAAGTAAATGAAAAATATATCTTTGCTAATTATTTTATGGAATGGACTTGCTGATGGCCAACATAGTTGCTCACCAATTGTTTTCAGTGCATGTTCGACTGTAGCTAAACTTATTCCAATGGAGATAATAGAAATTTGTGTCAATTTTATCTGAAGACTAGATATTAGAGATAAAATCACATTTTGAAGTGAATTTAACACCTTAATCCATTTTAAATTTTACTGCAACAGCATTTCCATACTTTCCTTATGTTAAAAGACAGAGCAAGGAGATTTCACTTTAATCCCTATTCCACGGTGTTAATGCAATCAGATTTGTACCTAAGGATGAAGCTTACATCAAAATATAATAATTCACTAAGCCATAAAAGCAACCCACTAGTGACTGAATGGCACAATCGAGTCTATATAGTTTAGAGGGGCAAAATTCAACTACCATAACTGGCCACAATCTAATAGAAAGGGTAGAGTAACTACTGTCTTTCTGAATTCCTTACTCACTGCTATAATAAAGGCTGAATCATCTAACATCAATGATCCAATCTTGGGAGTCCTGCAGAATGAATGTTTGAGGTCATTCAGATCTATGTGACTTACCTGGGTTGTATATAAATAAGAAGGCAGATTTTAGTACTTAAAAGAAAGTATTACTTTTAAAGAAAAGAATATATCTATGTATCTATATATCTTTATCTACATGCCTACATCTGTATCTGTATGTATATATGCATATACTTATTTATGTATAGACTTAGGAATTGGTTTGTATTATTCTGTTTGTACTTATCCAGGAGACAGGCTATTTCCTTTTGCTTTACTAAATTTACATTTCCCTCCTTATCTTCAATTAACTTTCTCTGAAATGTTTTACATACACATATGCATGTGCATACATGCCCGCGCACACACACACACACACACACACACACACACACAATTTTATTTCTTTACCTGGTGGGGTCCAAGCTACAAATATGGAATAAGGCCCGATTACTGTGATATTATATGGAGGCTGGATTTCTTCTGGTGTCAGTATAGGTGTTTGTACAATGTAATCATCACTAGGATTGCTGCCACCTCCAGTTGTGGCTTCCAATTTATAAATGTATCTATATTAAAAAGAAAGGATTGTGATAAGGCAATGCACAAAAAACTTGAACAACGGTTGTTGGGCTTTCTCTCCATTGCTTAGTCCTAAATTATGACAAATTGCAAATTTTCTGCTCCCTGTCCAGAAACATCATTGTTGACTTGATAATTTTTCCAGAATAGGCATCACTCTAGACTGTCACTATTTCTGCCCCTTCCCACTTTATTTTTAACCTGCTAGTAATCAATTAGATTTCAGGAAAGTCTTTGAGTTTGCCAGTAGATTGTGAAGGATTCAAATTAATCTTCTCCATTTTTTTTTAAGATTTTATTTATTTCTTTGACAGAGATCACAAGTTTGCAGAGAGGTAGGCAGAGAGAGAGGTAGGGAAGCAGGTTCCTCGCTGAGCAGAGAGCCCAATCCGGGGCTCGATCCCAGGACCCTGAGATCATGATCCAAGGTGAAGGCAGAGACTTATCCCACTGAGCCACCCAGGTGCCCCAATCTTTGCCATTTTTACCTAGGTTGGAATTCAGGGAAATATGTTTAGAGGAAGATGTTTCTAAATTGATCTGCTTACTCTCTACAATAAAACTGAATTGATCTCTACTCTCTGCAGTAAAACATCTGTTGATCTAAGATACATTTTGTTTCTGCTGAGATATGAATCGGAATGAATTGCAAATATGTGGAAATTTCCCCCCAAAACCATTCATACCTATACAGAGTGCAGCAAGCAGAGAAAACATTATATTAGAAGAAAAGTTAGTTGATGTAAAACAAAACTCTTTAAATCTTTTTTATTGCTAGCTTAGGAATGCATGTTTTTGAAGATAATTTGATAATTTTTTTTAAAGTTTAATACTTAGTATATTTTATATACTTAAAAGATGTCATGTACTCTAAAGACTAAAGTTATGAGTTAGCACTTGAGTCTTCAACATCTGAAATGAATTAAAAGATCTAATCAGTTATGGAATGGCTACTGAACACAGAGATTAATCATCCAATTAATTTATTATTGTTTCATTTTGAGGTGCACTCTTTTCAGCGCTGAAGAATTTTAAATTCTAAATATATGATCAGTAAAATTTTTCTTTAGTTCACCTGCTGTTGGGCTCGAGGTTTTTATCAGTGAAATTCTGCTCCTCAGTGCCACCCAGGAAAACCAAGGTTCCGTTACGACTCAATTGATACTGAGAGATGAGGCCATTGGGCTTTTCTGGCGGACTCCAAAATAACTCCACTGTTGTGGAATTGATGATAATGTGTCGAGGTGTCACCCAAACCCCTGGAAAAAAATAACACAATGAGGTTTTACTGTTTGAATAAAATATATACCTTATCAAAAGTCAAACCACAACCTCACATCTTATGATATTTTTGTCTGTTGTTAAAAAAATCTCAGGGTGAAGCAACCAAAATACATTTTCCTTACTTTAGAGGTAAAATATACAGTTGGGTATAAATACACTTTTTAGTGCTTTATTTTATTTGTAAATTATCTTTAGAAAGTGAATGTCAGACATTGAGTGGAGGAAGATTTCTCTGTATCGGCTGTGACCCTGAGTTTAATCAAGGCCTGAAATACTACCCAGGAATTTTAAACTTTGATGCCTATAGACTTGGAATATGTGGAAGTAATCATAAAGTAGTATTTACTTGAATTATCAAATTCAATGAATAACATACTTTGCCTTTGTCTCTCTGATACAATGTGCTGTGCCTCTTTTCCTCTTTTCTCTCATTTACTGGCTTCTCTCCCCCTACTGGATCTCAAAAATGGGCCTCCGAGACCTAGGCTTTCTCCTCTCCCTTAGTGCTCCCTCTTCTTTCTTCTCCTCTTGTTTTCCAACATTCACTTTCGAGGTGATCTTCACCTCACTCTGAACACTACCAATTGCATATCTCTAAACTAAAACTCCCTTGAGCTTCAGACTCCTGAACCCAGCTGTCAACCTGACACCTCCATGTAGATGACTAATAAAGTATCAAAACTTAAAACATCTAAAACAGAACTCTTGGTTCTTCTGTTATAATCTATTCATCTCCCGATTTTGTCCCTCTATTCCTTTTCTTGGTCAAAACACAAAAAAATATTATTCTTGAGGCTCCCATTTTTTCAGCTTCAAATGCAAATCCTGCTCATTCTACCTTGAATGCCTCTAGTTCTCTATACATTTAGTGCCATCTCTTCTGATCCAAGCTGCATTTTTCTCTTATGAACCTCTAGCATAGCCTCTAATCTGGTCTCTGAGTTTTAAATCTTGCCCTTCTCTATTTCACGTAATCTTCATAAAAGTAGATAAAATATATCAGAGCACCCGGGTGGCTCAGTTAGTTAAGCATCTGCCTTCGGCTCAGGTCATGATCCCAGGGTCCTGGGACTGAGCCCTGCATCAAGCTCCCTCCTTAGCGGGGAGCCTGCTTCTCCCTCTCCCTCTGCTCCCCGGCTCCTGCTCTCTTGCTCACTCTCTATCTCAAATAAATAAATAAAATCTTAAAGAAGAATATGAAGTATATATATAAGTCATTGTAATCTTGGTAAAACATACAACCCTTTTGAAATTATTCATATAATTCCAATTCCTTACGATAACCTCAACAATCCTACATATTTTCTGGTTATGATCTACCTGGCTCCAGCCACAGCAGACTCCTCTCTATCCCTAGAATGCTTCCAGTTCTTTCTCACCTCTAACCTTCCACACTTCCATTCCTTCTGCCTGGAACTTTTGGTTATGACAACATGACATTTTTTCAATTTATTTTCATAGTTCAGTGAGCTGTGTGAGTATCATCTTCACAGGGAGGTCTTATTTGACCAAACTTCTCTAATGATAACTTTAATCTTATCTCAAGTGACCCCAACCTACTTTCTCTCTATCCTAGGACCTTTTCTATTTTCCTTTAACACTGATAATATCATAATAATTTTTCTTGATAGTATCATTATTTCTACATTATCACTGCACGATCTGCTTCAATATAAAGTTAGTTTCATGAGGACAAGAATCTCCTCTGTCTTATTTGTCAAGGTATCTTAATGCATAGTAGTACAATGCCTAGTTGATACTGAGTAAGGAAATTAATTATAAATACACACAAATTACTATGTTAAGCACTGTAGGCAGTTCCGGAGAATGTAGGCATGAGTAAGATGTGGCTCATTCTTACAAGGAGTTTACTCTCCTCTGTAAAAGTTAAAATAAATACACAGACAACTGTCATTCAAGGTCAAACATTCAGATACTCTTACAGATGTACAAACATGTCGATGGGGAACCTAGGCAATGAGGAAGATCAATCCAGCCATTTCATGTCGTCATCTAGGTATCCTCTGAACGGACACTGTAATTCTCTTCTTCAGCTTTTAAGAACGCATGAACTATTAGGTTCCCTGTAATCAATAGTTTTTGGTTGATTTCATCTCTGGTGTAAGTTATTCAGTACAGGATAAGATTTCAACACTTTTAAAAGAAAAAATTTCAGGACATTAAAATGCAATTTATTTAGGAACATCCTAAAGAATCAAGGAAAATCAAGATAGATTTTAAAACAGCTCAAACTTGCTGATTTTTAAAGGAACAACTTATTTCTAAGAAGAAAGTAGTTCATTTTGATCTGCAATAGATATCTGGACAAATCCACAAATCATAGTATATGTTTATGTCTCAGTTTCTCTGCCAGTCATTGTTAGATGAGTCAAGCAACTAATTAGAGTTCTGTTTAAAACATGATATTAATTTGTTGATTTAATAGATAAAGTATGAAATTTCATTCATAATCTGTTTCCTGCAATCCTGTCTTTTTCACCTTTAAGGATGTATTAAAAATCACCAAGGTGCTAAGAAGGCTTTTGCTTAGTTTCCACTTTGAATTAGTCGGTCAGCCTGTAGATATAGAGGAGTGAATGAAATAACATGAATCAAGATTTGGGGTTTATTTCAGGTTTTATATAAAAAATGAGTTTCATATTTATGCAAGCTGGTGAAAGCTCTCGTTTTGTTGGTAACAACCCTGTATCTACCGGGTTGGAAATAAGAGGAAACCGAAATGTGTAAAATATACTACATGCCATATGGTTTTACATATATAATGATATGGGGACACTATTATGTTAGCAGTTGCAAGAAATCTTTGATAGAATAAGATGCCCTTTTGGTAAAATGTCTTAATGGGTCCCAGGTAGAGAATCTGCTTTCCTCTGTGAGCCTGAGTCTCAGGGGGCATCAGAAAAACCTATCCTACGTAATAGAAGGTCAGAGTTGAGACAATTCAAGGAAAGGAGAAGGATGGTCATGAGGTCAAAAGGAAATCATCTCGAAGGTGGGCAGGAGGGTAAACTAGCTGAGAGCTTTAAGAAGGAAAGGTCAGAAGGAAACCTTGGTGGTAAGTCTTTTGCAATATTAGCCACCAAAAAAAGAACATGTCTATTAGATTTGTTTTACATTTGCTTAGAGTGCCACATAATATTATCCACTTCTTACTTCTCTTTAAATCTTCATTCTAATTTAAAAATACCAGTATTTATTATGGATTGGCTTTCTTTTGGAAGCCAGTAAGGGGACTCAGTTTTGTATTGGCTGATGTCCTGGATGCCTTGACTTCTAGACTATTATGATTTATAAATTTATCCAACATTCCACCCAATTTTGTGTCATTTTCTGTGTCAGGCACTGTGGATGTAGGGATAAGGATGTATAGTCCATACCCTTCAAAGAACTCATAGTATTATGGTGTATAAAGATGACTGAATAAAAATTTAAAATCCACTTTGCTAAATGCTTTAGGAAGCATAGTGCTTTGGAGTACTTAGGAAGGGTAGCAACATAGACCTGGAGTAACACGGGGATGGGTGGGAAACAGATTTCTAGAAGGGGAGGACATGTGAGCCAAATTTTTTAAAAAATGGGTTAGCTGAGTGAGGATGTAGAAAAGAGATCTAAACTGAGGGGACCCACACAAAGTCCTTGAAATACAGGAAAGTATGGTGGAATTCCAAGTACCTCAGCATGACTGGTGCATTGGATGGCATGTGGGGAAAGCCAAAAGGCTCAATGGATAGCAGAGGTTAAAATTTGAGGGATCTATTTTGCTTTACTTAGATGTGGATTTTTTTTTTTTCCTGGAAGGAAGTGAGAATTTATGGAGCCGACTAATGTGAAGTATGTCTATTTAGGCACAAGGGCGAGAAGAATTAATATGAGAAAGAGGAGAAATGACTAGAGGCAGGAAGACTAATTATGGGGAGTTAAAGGCATCTGAACTAAGTCAACACCAAAAGGGATATAAAGGAAGTACACATTCAGAAATTCCTTAGATTTATTAATTTACAATTTAAATTTAAAAATTTATTATAATTTAATAAAATTGCTAAATATAATAAAATTTAATAAAAATTAAAATTAATTAACTTAAAATTAATTAAAATCAATAAGATTTTATGAAGAACTGCACATTACAACCTGAAAAAAAAAAAGGTACACATTAAGAAGGTCCATTTTGGGCTGATGAGGTGTATGATGGTACTTGAAGGAGGGAAAAGGGAAAAAAAATAAGCTGGGTAGTGAGGAGAGAGATTTTAAATGTTGAAATACCGAGACTGAAGTATTTGCAAAACACCCAAATGAAAACATCTATAGATCGGTGGATGCACAGGTCTTAAATCTATGTGCAGGCTTTGTGAGCGCTGAGGACTCTGGGAGCTTGTACTTGAGAATTCCAAGAGATACTATGGTGTTACTAGGGCAAAGGGTAGAGGAAGAATCTAAAGGAATGTCAAAAGTCAGAGGAAGAGAGATCCGGAACACAGCTGAGAAAGATTCACATTTTCCTTTTTCTCCCCATGTGACCATTGCTGGAGGTAAGCATACCTGCAATTTTGCACAACTGAACTCTAAAATTAGAGTTTGCCGATAGGGCAGCACTTCTAAAAAGAAAACAAAAATCCGACTTGAACTCTCCCTATTTGACAGAAGGTACAAAATTTTCTGTGAGGATAAAACTGTAGAGAATTATGTCCAACTTATAATGAGGTAGTAATGTACATCAGCTTTTTTTTTTTTAAGATTGAAAATGAGAGAGAGAAATGAGAGGAGCTTAGGGTGCTTGAACCAATGCTTCTTTTCATTCTCTCCATTTCTGCTTAGGACACTCAAGTGTTAGACCTTCAAACTATGTTGGATTCACTCAAATAGGCATTTTGTAATTAATTATATTTGGGTTACTAATTTAACACGAGATGATATGCTTATTTCCACGTTACAGTAAAACAACAGAACTTAATGTTGCTGTTGATTTGTTCTCCTACAACCCCCAAGTTAAGTAGTCAGACTACATTTATTTCCCATACAAGTTACTCACAAATGGAACTTATACAGGCAGAAAATGGATTCTTTATCCATGTTTGTTCTGCAGAAGAAAGCCCATTTAGTTTATTATTCCTGTGCACAGTTATTTGTGTTAAAGGAAAGGTGCACTACGTTAAAAAAAGAAATCAAGTAAAACATTTTTCATCTCACACTCCCCTGTGTTGTTGAAAGCTATAATTTTTAAGTCATGAAATCTGAGCTTTTTCCAGAGTATTTTTGGGGGGAAAAGTGGGAAAATAGACACATATTTTCTAAGAATTTAAATATATGGATTTGATGAGCACACTGAAGCAAGAGACCCTGTTATTTTACCAGGTTTGAGCTGCAGCCAAAACTGGTTGATAGATCCTTTAGAAATTATCCATTATCATCAAAGTATCCATTTGATAGTTTACCTTTCCAAAAAATCCACTGCTGGTTTCTTCCTTTCAAAGGAACACTAAGCTTTTTGACATGAAACATTCTTTATATAGAAAACATCATTAGTGAAATCCTGGTGAGGAGCCATATGCCCCATATGTGGAATTTTCCATTTTATTCCCCATTTACTGGTAGGAAGTTCAGGTCTAATATTCTGAGGTACAACAATCCCCTTCATTAGAAGAGTAATGGACAAGCAGTTCAGGACTCTTCAATGGTAATTAACATCATATTTCTGTTTATAAACTCATGTATGCCTCTGTTTCCCCCACATTTAAAACAGGCTGATAATAAAGATGAGCAAAATAGTTGATCACTATCCCAAGCTTCTGAGCCTATCTTTCTTCTAAAAGTAAATAATAACACTCACCCCAATTCCCAACCCACTGGTAACCATTGTTATGTGTGTATGCTTCCAGAATTTTTTCTGAATTTTTATTTATCTATGGAAATGAATATAATTTTCTATGCATTTTTATACATAAAAGATACCATGCATTAATGTAGTTCTAAATTACCTCTTCATATGTTTAGATTGTCTCATTCTTTTAAGCTGAGGTATGGGAATTTCATAATGTGAATATACCTGCATTTATATAGCCATTCCCCTATGCAGAGATATTTAAATTGCTTCTGATATTTTTCCATTAAATAAAAATACCAAAAATGCTTCAATAAACATTCTGGTATATGTCTCTTGTACATTTGTGGAAGAGGGGTTTTCGGGCATAGATACTGAATGTGAAACTACTGTGTCATAGAAAATCAATGTTCTAAATTTAACAGACATTGCCAATTTGCCTTCCAAGGTGATGATCCCATTTTATATCCCCTCAACCTGTGTTGGATTCTGTATCTCCTCTACTGTTTATTTGTCAAAATCCTTGTTTTCCTCAGAACTCACTTGCTCCATCAAATCTTTTTTGATTTTCATAATGAGTTATAATCTCTCCCTCTTCAGATTAACTGGAGCATTCTGTTCATTTTTTTTAACTGATGTATGATTATTATACAATGTTATATTAGTTTCATGCATACAACATATTTATTTGGCAATTCTATACATTCCTCAATGATAGGTGGGGTCACCATCTGTCACCAGACATTATTAAAACATTATTGACCATTTGTTCTTTCTTAACATCACCTTTCAGATTCTCTCTCTCACTTTTTTTTTTTAAGATTTTATTTATTTATTTGTCAGACAGAGAGGCAGGCAGAGAGAGAGGGGAAGCAGGTTCCCCGCTGAGCAGGGGATTGATGTGGGGCTTGATCCCAGGACCCTGAGATTGAGGCTTTAACCCACAGAGCCAACCATGTCCCCCCTATCTCACTTTTTAAAAACACGTTTATTTATTTGTTTGTTTGTTTATTTGAGTGGCGGGGGTGGGAAGGGGAGCAGAGGAAGAGAGAGAATCCCAAGTAGACTCTGCACTGAGCCTGGAGCCCAACACGGGGCTCAGTCTCACTACCCTGAGATCAAAACCCTGAGATTACGACCTGAACTGTAATCAAGACTCCAACCCTTAACTGACTGAACCACCCAAGCACCCTGATTCTCTCTCTTAACCTAAGTTTAAGTACTTGTCCTGTGTCTTTGACTTGATGGTAGCTTCTTTATGGCAGTGAGCACATCCTTGTTATATATCAGGCATTCCAGAAATATTTAACTTCTGATTTTTTGAGGAATTTTATATTCCAGTACATAATATTTTTTTTCACTGAAAACTAAATTTAAGAGGTTTAAGCAACGGAAAGCAAAATTTATGTTGGGAGACTTATAGCTGAACCAAACCTGAAGAATGGGAGCCTAGAATATAATTTATCGACTTGACTCCTTCTTTGTTTGAAATGAAAGGGTTTATAGAATTCACTTCAAAATGCCATATGAAAACTTCTCTCAAATCATGGATATATTTTTTTTAATTTTCTAATTACCTTCAGGGGCTGCCTGCAGCGTCTGACCTAGAAAAGGCTCGCTTGAAGTGCATCCAGCAGATGTACAAGCTGTAAGTGTGAAGCTGTAGTTGGTGTATGGCTGGAGACCTAGAAAGAGCAAACAAGAAATAAAGTACATCTTGAGAGGATTATTTATTATCAATTAAGCATCGAAAGTAACATGCAGAGTTGTAGATACGATTTCCAAAAATTTTAAAAGCAGAAAACACTCTTTAATGGAGATAGGAACCTCACAAGCATCTTGATATAAATAGAAAATTCATTTATCATTAATAAAGTAGTAAATTCTCAGCCTTAGAAGAAATCTTAAAATTCATGCAATCCATCCACCCATCCATCTTTCTCCTGATTCTCTTGTACAAGAGGTCACTGAAAAGACTGCCTTGCCTAGGCAACCAGAGTTCTCATCTCTCAAAGAGCCTGTTCCATCTTTAGAGAGCTCTAGAGTTCTCCTTATTTTGTTTGAAAGTCCTTCTTTATATTGTGGTGAATTCTTTCCATCACTTGGACCCCTAGGGACATACAGAACAAATCTAATTTCTTTTCCACATGACAGTTCTTCAAATATTTGTAGACAGTTATCAAATGCCCCCTGAGTCTTTTCTTCTCCAGGCTAACTATCCTAGTTTCTGCAACTGCTTCTTATATGAGAAGGGGTGGAAAAAATAAAAGGAAGGTTAGATTCAAAATTTTTTTACCCTCAAGTCATATTCAGATTATATTCATACCACCACCCCCCTTTGTATTTAACTTTGCACTTCTTCACCATGTGTGCCCATACAGTACCAGCTCACCTTTAACTTCTGTAGTTTTTTGTCGGGGCGGGGGGGGATGTTGGCTTTGTCTTTACACATTGATTAAACATAATTTTATGAAGGGGCAGTGCTATGGTATTCAGAATATGACACAGCCCAGTAACTGCTCAATAATTTCTCAGGAAAAATAGAATACTCAAGTTACTTAGCTTCTCTTTGCCTGATCTTCTGATCTGTAAAAATGGGAAATACAGCAACTCGCTTTTAAGGCTCTTGTGAAGATGAAATAGGTTACTTAGAGAAGTACTTTCTTTGAGCAGAACCAACCTTAAAACTCAGCAGCATTAGATAAGGCTAACATTTCTTGCCTTGATTTTTGGGAAAGTCCAAATAATGCTGAAGCTCAAAAATTTTCTTTTCCTTAAATATAAGACTTAGTCTATATGTTGAATAATTAGGCTAAGTGATAGCACTGCTCTACTAATTATTATATTAATTTTTCATGAATTCTGAACTACATTTTCACATATATTGTTCTTCTGGTAGGTGACTTTTTCCAGAGACATTCATGAATCACTCTGTGGCTTCATGTAGATTTTTGCTCAAGATTTTTGACTACTCTGTATATACACTACACCCAGTACCTGTTGTTCCCTCAAATTACTTTCTTCTTCATAGCCCTCAACATTATCTGATGTTTTATTATGTCTGTATATTCATTGTTTGTCTCCTCCCTAGGGCATAAGCTCTAAAAGAGCACAAACGGATCTGTATGTAAAAAATCCCAGCATATCCTTCAAATAATGACTGGCACAAAGTAGATGCTTGTTAAATGAGTCAAAAAATTAATTTAACTGATTCCTTTAGTATTAGAGCAGTCATCTGGGTTTTCTGCTAAAGCAATAAAGTTCTGCAGCTGGAGCTGCTTCAGAATTCAGCTTCAAAGCCCTTTGTGTTTCCTTATCAATTTAGTGATAAGATGCAGATACTTATTTGATTGTAATCTTCCATTTGGTTGCTATGGAGGATTTACATAATTTTGATATTTACCTGATTTATAGATAAGAAATATGATGAAAGATCTAAGCCAAACCCAAACCATATATGTTTGATAAAAGCTTATGGGAAAATGCTAAAGATTATAAAATACAGAGCTCAAAAGAAAAAGGAGGACTCTTCTAAGAGTGAAGGTCAGAGAATGCAGTAGCGGGCTGATTTCATCTGACAACGCACCCTCTTTACTCTTGCTGCTGGAAAAGGGGGTGTAGACCCTTGTAGCACCATTTCATGAGAAGAGCTCAATTTCTCACTTAGAATGTAAGCCCTTAGAAGGTAAGGCTTATGTCTTTGAGGATTTTTTCATCATATTTTCTCAGTAGTGCCTATTGTAGGTGTTTGATGTTTGTTAAATAATGTTTAAAGAACACGAAGCCCCTACAAGTGCCCCACAAAGATGTCAGGCTATGATGTCCATGACATCCAGTCAAATTGTGATCTGACCAAACAGAAGCCCTTCCTCATAATTCCATGGGTATCTCTGCCCACCACATTTATTCATTGTGTAAGCAATTCTATTCTAGTTGTAGAACATTATTAAAATAATACAAAAATTAATGGAATGTGTAAACAATAAATATTTTCTAGATTTTGTCTGAATGGCAGATGGTAACTATGGCTGATACAAGTGAAGCAACGCTTGGTCTTTCTCTAGATTTTCCTATCAAACGAAAACAAACAACCCCCCCCCCCCCCAATTGAGGCCCTCTTCATTTTGTGCTCTAGCTAGTCTGAGTCAGACAAGTGGTGACTGCTGGAGGATGTTTTAGGATGCATCTTAGAAAAGGTAGAGCAAATATGTCATTACAAAGGTGTTCTAAGGCTGATGAGAGGTTTGAATGTGTTTGCAACGAGGACAGTCGCTAAAAAGGAAATTAATGTATATTGAAATAGAAATTGTCCTTTCCTTACAAAATCTTTCTGAAGCAAACTGAGTGGTATCCATTTTACATATAGCCCAGAACACTAGAATACAAGCTATTTAGAAATGGTACCACAGGGATTTTTGATAGGTTAAGGAAGGTGTGACAGAGAAGCCTGTTACAGGTATTTAAACTGGATCCTGTGGGTTGGCCTTGAAGAGCATGGGGCCAGGTCTGGTGAAGGAATATGCATCTCTTGAAGCCACTGGAGTACCAGAATCAGGGAGGAAGAATGCAGAGCTGAGCGCTGGGTAGAGATGCTCATTTAGGAATCCACAGGCTTTCAAAGACATCAACCATCAAGAGGAATGAATGTGATGAGCTTGAGAAAGGAAACAAAAATGGAAGAGCAAGAAAGACAAGAGTGGGAAACTTGAGACTTGAAGTGAAGGAGGGGAGCACAAATGGACTTAATCTAATCCATGCGCAGTTCGTCCTCAAGGACTGTGTCTGGCCCTGATATAGGGGTCAGACGGAACAAGGGTAGACATATTCACCTCATTCCAACTCACATTTGCCAGTTTGTGTCATACAACTCCACATTTGCTATGTCTACCTTCCAGAGTCCACTCACACTTCCTTTTACTACAGAGCTGTAGTTTTGCTCATGGAAACCCGTCTTTTGGCTACCAACAGGCTTTACGCCTTGTTTAGGATTGATACCACCTGGACTGACTAGTCCTGGACACAGTTCCACATTCCACTGTGGATGTTAGCTGCTCAGGATTGAGTCTGTGACTTCATTTAGACTAAGGGGAGGCAGGCCTTGAACATGAACTTTCATTCTTAATTGCTGGTAGTTTTTTGTTCACCACATAGTGCTTGAGAATGGAGGAGACCTCAGAGGTAAAAAGAAATTGGGTCTTGGAAACATCTCAGCGTGGAGTCTACACCTGATTTTTCTTTTTAGTTTCAAGCCAATAAATGTCCATTTGTTAAGCCTGCTTGAACTGAGTTTTCTGTAACTTCCTAGAAAAAGATTTCTAAATAATACTAATATTATAATTACTAATAATGTCACATATCAGCACACAAGTTCAGATACTTCCATGTTACACAAGGGGACCATAAGCAGCTGTTATTACCCTATGCATGTTAGAGATAGTTACAAGATTCTGGTTGAGATAATTAGCAACAACATGAAAAGGTTTAGTGGAGAGGTGAAGAGGTTTCAGCTTGAATATCACCAGGACGGGAATTAGTATTCCTGCCTCACAGGTAAGAAGACTGAGGCTCAGAGAAGTAAACGTTCCACAGTGAATGATTGATCAGACTGGGGTAGAGACAAAAGCACAACTTTAACACCAAACCCTGAGCCCTCCCCTCACACAAGAGCTACAGCCAAGTGTATTGAAATTTTTCAACAGCTCTGTACGTTAATTAAATACGCATTATGAGAAACAGAGTTATTTTTAAGGAAATTGATTACAAAATTACATAAAAACATAGTAGCTGAAGTTGACTGAACACCACTTGCAGGCCTTCTTCTGTGTACTCCTGGATATTAACACAATCAAAAACCTTGGTAACTCCCTGAGGCACTGCAATTATCTGCTTCTTTTAGAGGTAAGGGAGCTAGAGCACAGATGGAGAAAATCAACTGTTTTTATAGAGACAAGCTTGGGCGAGGTCAGGATAGAAGTCTGGCAGCTGGGCTGAGAAATGTGGCCCAGAGCTTCTGAGACATTGGAAAATGATGACATAGGTAGCTCAAAGACCAATGGGGGGGAAAATATATATATATATACACACACATATATATGCACCCATATATACACACACAGTATACATAGTATATCTACACAGTATATCTATATCTATACTATATATCTCTCTCCAAGTGGGAATCTGTATTTAAATATTTAAATATTTCCATTTTGAATATTTCCACAATCATGTACTGAAGCAGAGCAGGCTTTCTGTTAGGAGAGAAGCATGTGGAGTTAGACTATTTTTGGGTTTTAATCCCTTACCTACTTATGAATTACGACCATGGGCCAGCTTTCTGACCCTTAGGTGTCTCAATTTCCGTACCCGTAAACTGTGGGCATGATGGTGCAGGCTGCTTGTTTGGGCTACGGACTAACTTGAGGGAAGGCAATATCTGAATCCATAATTGTCTACATCCTATTTCTTAGGTCTTGGATTTTTCATGCTCTCAGAGGACTAAATTACTCACAGGCGTGGTTCAGATAATCTGTAAGGAAAGCATCGGCTGCCTTCAGGCATAAATGATCTACATGAACTGGATGACCTTTGATATACATGACTCCGTAAAACTCAATAAAATCAACGCATTTCAACTGGAATTTGTTGCCGTTTTAAGTGAGTCTCTACTGGTGGTCCTTAAAATGAGATATATATGAAATATTAGTAACAGGCATTGAAAAGGGCACACCAACTGAAAACGACTCATGAATTGATCAGGATGAGAAGAGGGAAATAAAGAGGCGTCTCAAAGGAACCATTCTGACTGTAACTTAATCCTAAAGTCCAAGAATAGAAGGAGAAAAGAAAACATCATTCAAGTGCTCAGCATTGAATTAAAAGAGTAGGAGATAGGAGTTGTAGAGCAGAGAAAGGCAAATGCATGGAGAAAAGCCAAGCATTTAACATTTCAGTGCAGTGGAGATTACGGTGGCTGCAAATTACTGAATTTCCCTATAGGGAATCATGTTCTCTTTTAAAGGATAGAAGTATACTATAACCAAACTCATGATAATTATACTTTCAAGTAACATTATGTTCAAGAGTAAATGTGTATTAAAAAGGATCACCTAAAGTCTGCCTATGAATCATAAAAAATATGATTTGGAAAATAGAACCAATGCTTATGTTAGCGTCTGTTACATTTGATGATACGATTTAGAGAACAGCTTGTTTCTAGTTCTTTAGTCTCCAGATCAATAGTCAGGAGAAGACGTTTGTCCCTTATAATCTCAGATAGCAAGTGCTACCTGAGAGCAACCATCTGGTTATTCTACCATGTCACCTGCTATTTTCTAAAGAATTACCAAATAGTCCTACAAAATAAGTCATTCTGCAAGTCTTTCCATCAGTTTGGTCAGTGATGAGTTCAAGGGCTGAGAGGCCTGGGTTACTTTCAAAACTTGTCAGTAGGTAGTTATCAGATGTCGTATATCTTCTGGGCAAGAAACTTGTCTCAGCACCAGTTCACCCAAACTGGGTGCTTGGCGGGGCCCCCCTGAATCCACATGCGATCTTGCCGTTGTGATACACCTCTTTCTGCTCTTACCCGCTTCGGATCTCACTAAGTGATGCCCTCCAGAGTGTCCCTGCTCACGGAGATTCCCGGGAACTTCCAGCACCCCCTGGCAGTGTTGACTGAGATAGGGAGGCTTACAGCAGGATTCTGCTTTAAATGAATAATTCTGTGTGAAAATCTGGATGTTCAAAACTGATACACCAAGATATTGTGGAAATGCTTTAGAGGCATCTAAGGTGCATTTGCAGATGATCTGTTTTATGGAACTGGACTAAGGAATGTGTCAGAAGCTCCCATGCTGGAGTCCCCTCCTCATGATAGCACCGGCCACCCCAAACTCAGAAGCCATGCGTCCAAGTTCATCAATCTCAGTTCTTGCCTGTTTGTGAGCAGCCACTGGACCTCTTTTCTGTATCAATGCTTCCAAGTAGGCATTCAGTTGACAGCTCATGAATTGGGCATCAACACGCCAAAACAAAGGCAATCTTGCATTGCAAAAGTCTGTGAGGTAACCTCATGACTTCTGCTTCTGACTACTTGTTACAAGCTTAATTGTTTCTTAATTCTATATTTTGTGTGAAATTCCAGGGCCTAGTTGAGGTCCCTCTCTCCAGTATCTTAGAAGTCACATTCATCCCAAGGAGCACTTCCCAGGTAAGTAAGTTACTTCTTGGCCAAATCTCTTTCCAAGTGCAGATCAACATTAAAAGTATTATTAAAATAGTCCAAGAAAAGACACTTGCTTTTGATTTTAGTAACATTCTTCTGATAAATATCCTTCTTCTCTGGAGTCTGGTGCTATACTAGACCAAAGCTGCTTTTACCCTACATTTTCAGGCAGAGTCTTTTCTAGAAACAAAATGTGGCATCGGATGGCGGCCAAGTCTGACGCTGCTCAGAAGCTCGACAAGGACACACACTGCAGAGACAGCAGGAGTTCTTTAGCACTCTTGGGACGAAACAGAAACAATGACTGCAAAAAACCTGAAAATATCTGAGATTTCAGGGGAAAATTTTTTTCTTCAAATATTAGTGTCCAGGCAGCTGTTGACTGTAATTCTTCAGCTATAATATTCTGTCTAAAAGCAAAAATAGTGCTGGATGCCATGCTATTCTTTATTCCTTTATTTTGCAAACAGCCAGGCACAAAGCTTTCCTTGGGGTTGGAAAAATGAAAATAAAATGAATTGTTGTATCTATTTTGATAGGCCTGACGCCCAGCAGTCAGTTTTCAGGTAGCTGGAGTGAATGCAGCACAGAGTAATACATGCCATGATCTGAGAGCACTGAAGGCAAGCTCCGGACGCTGTTCTGAGCACAGCATTACCGTCCTAGCTGTCTTCCTCTGTTCCAGTTCAAGAAGCAGACTGCCAATAAATCCAGACGGCCAGAGATCAAGGCTGGCTTCCCAGGCATGTGTGTAACCCAAGATCCCCCTGGTGGAGGGTCCAGGGCTTGATTCTGTGCTCTATTTTCAAGCATTCTTAAGGATTAAAAAAACCCACAAAAAACATATATATATATATATATATATATATATATATATATATAAATTATATATATATATATACTTTTCTAAAAAATTTTTATTAAGTTTTTAGTTCAAATATAGTTAACATACAGTGTCATATTCATTTTAGGTGTATAATATAGCGATTCGGCAACTCTAAATGTGACTCAGTGCTCATCATGGTAAGTGTCCTCTACTCGCAATCCCCTTCACCTACTTCACCCTCTGCCCCAGCCCCTCCATTCTGTCAACCACTAGTTTGTTCTCTAGGGTTAAGCGTCTGTTCCTTGGTTTGTCTCTCCTTTTCCCCCCTTGGTTCATCTGTTTCATTTCTTAAATGCCACATATCAGTGAAATCTTACATTATCTGTCTTTATCTGACTTATTTCACTTACTCTTTAGCTCCATCCACGTTGTTGCAAATGGCAAGATTTTATTTTTTGTGGCCAAATAATATTCCATTGTAGATATATAAATATATATATTATATTAAAATATATAATATAAAAATATATATTATATTGTGTATATATACATAAGAATTATATATATATATACATATATATGTATATATATATATATATATATGGATTTTTTAAAAAATCCATCCATTGATGGACACTTGGGCTGCTTCCATCCTTTCGATCCTGGATCCTTTTTGGTTAATGTTTTTGTATTTTGGGGGCAAATACCCAGTAGCCCAATTACCAAATCATAGGGTAGCTCCATTTTTACTTTTTTTGAGGCACCTCCAAAATGCACCACTGCGTTCCCACATAAGAGTGCTTGAGCGTTCTTTCCTCTCCACATCCTCACCAACACCTGTTGTTTCTTGTGTTTCTGATTTTCATCACTCCGGCTTGCATGAGGTGACCTCTCACCACAGTTTTCATTTACATTCCACTGATGATGAGTGATGTTGAGCAGTGTCTGTTGGCCATCTGTATGTTTTCTTTGGAGAAATGTCTGTTCATGTCTTCTGCCACCTTTGGCAAATTGGATTATTTGTTTTTTTTGGATGTTGAGTCATACCTAAATAATTTTTAGACAAAGGACCCCACATTCTCATTTTGCCCTGGACTCTGAAAATGATGTAGCCATTCCCGCCTGAGATTTAGAGGTATTTGACAGTATGATTTTTGTATACGATCAAAACAGAATAAAATCATTCAGATCCTAGTTTACTACTCAGTATCTACCCACTCAACAAATCTTCATGAATGCTTAATATGTTAAGTACCCTGTTACGTGCCTATCACAGTGTAGATGATACAATGGCAAACAGGAGGCTATTGTCTGCCCTTAGAAAACTTCACCTATTAGCTGAGGAATAGTGACAGGAAGAAGGAATATTGTGATAAAGTATTATAAATGCCATGAGAGCTGAGAGCCAAGTGCTAGCTACCATGGGAGGACACAGCAGAATTATCTAAACAGAAGATCCCCTTATAAGGAATTTCCACATTTCATGGTACTGATGGTCAAAGTGTGTCCCCTTTTTTCTTTTTTCCTTCAAAAATGATGTGCAGGATATCTGTTCTAGTACATTAATAGTGCCTGTCTGCTACAACCTGCATTGTTAGGGTGTATGCTATTTTAGCACAGGAGATCTTCATGAGTTTCTAAGAAAATGGAAAAGGAAGGCAAATTGCTCTCTCCTTGCTAACCTAATGCTGGTGGGTCTTCCTTTTCAAGGAAAATGCAATGATAAGCAACTTTTAATAAATTATTTGGAAAACACTTTTCTCCCAGAGTTAAGAGACACATAAGCCCTTATCAAATCTGCTGCTAAAGAGGACATGATTAATTCATTTTGTTCTCGGTGGCCCTAATTATTTAGTTAATCCTTTCTCCATCTCTTCTGCCCAGTGCCCACGCTAGGAGGCCCATATATAAAGCAGTGGTAACCCAAAGTGAAACAATGCCATAACTGACATCCCAATTGTTCTGTGCAGGATGGTGGACCTGTTTAGTAATAAATGATATGAAAAGGTCTTTTATTGACAAGCTGCCATGTGCTGTTTGCATTAGCGGATATGAGAAGATGATGGCTGTTTCTCCTTCGTCCCCATGGTATTCAGCTCAGTGAGATAGCAGAAAATGCTTCAGTTTACTTAAAGCATTGATAACACCTCTAAATAATTAACTGAGGACTTCCTGTCTTCAATTACTTAATGCTTTTTTTAACATCTTGAGAGGATTATAAGCAATTTATGGATTTCACATGATGAGTGCACTCGCCACTATTCCCACAAAGCATTTACAGGATCATGTTTCTAAAGCTTTGAGGTAATTAAAAATAAGCATGGAGACAATGGGGCTGAGGCAAGGTGCTCGCTTTCCCTTCTGTCATTTCTAAGGACCTAGATTTTCAAGTTCCAGGATGACTGATGCTACAACTTCATTAGTGTTTGGCTGTTAACTTAGGGAATACCAAGGTTTTGGAAATGATGAGAAAAGCAAAACATTTATCCCAGAGGGTACAGGTAGCCCTTTGATCAAACACTGGAGATGCAATGTAAAGTAAATCTGGTTGTTTCAGTTTGTTCCACAAACGCAATAAAATAGTCATTCATATCATAAAATACTTCCATAGTGAATTTGGTCAGTTAGAGAACTATGGAAATGAATGTTTCTTGGCAGATATGGTATAGGAACATTATATGGATCTCAGGTTTTAGATGAACTAATGCCCAGCCCCACTGCCATCCAGCAGGGACAGCATATAGAGGAGGCTGTACTCGGTGAGGTTATGCTAAGATCTAAGGAGTTTGCTTCCTCATGCGATGAAGACACTTCTCTTTAGGACTGTCTTGCCAAGGGAAATACTGTCTACCTCTATTTAAAATGGTGCAGACGGATGAACCAAATGAATCCTAAAGGCTTCTTTTTATTTTATGATCTTATAAAAAGTAAAACCATATAGAAAAACTTTAAAATATTTTTCCTCATAAAAGAGAACTCCTGGCATCAAGTGATGTGCATGAAATCCTCTCTGACATGAAAATATTCATTAAAAATGACAATGAGAAGAACAACTGGTGGAATAAAAGTGTTTTAAAGAAAAATCTTCCCAATTATTTTATAATTAATGAGGCTATCAATCCTGTTGGTGTACACATTACATTTGAATTTAGTCTGTTGGCATGTAAATGCTCGTTTTAAAAAAAAATACAAATCAGAACAGCTCACACAGTTCAAAGCCCATGCTGGCTGAGGAGACATATAGTGTAAGAAGAACATTCCATATCACGGTATCCCGGTTTTTTGTGAAACCTTTACTGATACAAGATCTAAATGTGTCTTAACTTGGGTTTCAAAACTCTGTAACTGACATTCCATTTTCCAAGCCAAGTTATTCTTTTGATTTTCCCCCACTGCATTCTTTGGAGTTCTGCTGTGGTATCGGTCGCACTGTATTTGCAATTAGTTCTTAACTTGTCAGTGTTCCCTATCACTGGAAGCTTCTTCTTCTTCTTCTTCTTTTTAAGATTGTATTTATTTATTTGACAGACAGAGATCACAAGTAGGCATAGGCAGGCAGGGGGTGGGGGGTTCCCCGCTGAGAAGAGAGCCTGATGCAGGGCTCGACCTGGATCATGACCTGAGCTGAAGGCAGAGGCTTTAACCCACTGAGTCACCCAGGTGCCCCTCACTGGAAGCTTCTTGAGAGCAGCAATCTTGTTTTAGAGCACTTGGCTTCTGGAACTTCCTGAAGACAGTGGGCATCTGTCAGTGAATGCCTGCTTGTGTGTCAGGGCATCATAGAATTAAGAGCAAAATCATGAACTGATTTTTCTACCTGTGTAGTATAACCTGTGCTTCCTCTGAGGAAAACTCAGGCACACTTTCCCAGGCTTTTCTGTACTTCTTCACAAGTTTCCTGATCTCTAGTATCAATGCTCCATGTAAGCCAAGGGGTCCAATGGAAGAAGAATATTCACTCAGGGGCCCTGGGAAGGAAGCTGCTGACAATGGGGGAAAAGGAAGTTTGTAATCTCTTGCCTACGGCCTCAGAACCTAAACTCCCACAACTGTTTGGGATGATTCAGTAGATCTGAGTAATGAACTAAGTTACTTACCATCTCAAAGTATTCTTTTCTATAAAATGCGAGTAATAACTCTTTTTACCGCATAGATTTGTGGAGAGAATCAAACGAGATAGTACATGCCGGGTGTCACATGGGAAATTCATGTGTTCCCCATACATTTGTGTAGTTCTGTGTAGCATCTACAGATGTGTCAAGGACTGTTCTAGGAACAGGAAGTACTGTATTGAACTAGGTACCGATTTATACCGAACAATATCAAACTGTATTGAACTAGGTATCCCCGACCCAATGGGGGGAGATACAGAAAACAAGCACTATTAGGTAGTGAGAAATCCATGACAAAAATAAGACCAGGTGATAACCGTGGTGTAATAAAGAGGCTTCCTTAGAACGGGAATGTCAGAAAATGCTTCTCTTCTCTTCAGAAATGACATTCAAAACTAAACATGTTAATTGTTATTATAATCACGTCTAGTAATTATCTGACTTTATGCCATTATACTGTACTATTATTATTTTTTACAGTTAATTGTAATAAATGTTATAACAAACCATAAAAATAATACAGTCACTATTAATTAATGTTAATAATAACAAATCGTCACAGTCACCTGTCAACTACTCTGTGTATTAGTTACCCACTCAGTAGATAAATGTTAGCCTCTGGATGATTTCTCCCTGCCTTCCAGTACATTCCTGGCTATCCTCATCCCATTATCTATGAGTATATCCTTGGGGAATGAAAATGCATCTTACCGTTTGTCTGAGGGAAAAAAAAAGTTAATACTGATGCAAAAACCCTACACATAATGCATATCAAAGCCAAATATAAATTATTTCTGAAGTTATCTGCTGTTGTGGCTTATTGCTGCCAGTGTGGGCTCTTCTATTAGCATGGATAAGTGGGACCTGACCATATGTCAAGAGAACACGTCCTTTCGAAGCGACCTCATATATCAAATGCACACCCCTGGGATGCTTTGCCCCCTAACCACAATGACAGACCCTTCCGGTAGGTTTTCCTCTTTTTCTTTTCACCTGTGACCGTATGCTGCCTCCTGTCAGTGGTGCCAGTGTAGATGAGACCTTTCCCAACCTGCCTGAGCTGGTACTCTTTAATGACGCCATTTGGTTTCTCAGGGACGCTCCAGCTCAAATGCAGAGTCTCTGCGCTGGGCGCCGTGACTCTGGGCGGCAGGACGCTCTCCGGGACTCCTTGGGTCGTGGCGGCAACTACCTGCAAATAGGAATTAAACAGCAATTTATGGTAATAGGACACTAGGTATTCTGATCAATGAGAATGTCACTTTTGTTTTAAAATGTTGTTGTCTGGCCTGGCATATCATTAGCGGGGGCTTGGGGAGACAGTCTCCTCCTTCTTCTTCCTTCTTTTTCTTTTTATTCTTTTCCATCGTATTTAAACAATGAAATCTGACCTTGAATACATTACCTAAGTCTCAGACTACCATTCATCACAACAAGTTCAACAACAATTTTGACGGCAGAGTGCAGCCCTCAGTTTAAACAAGTAAAATCTGGCGGGCAGACTGTCTTGCTAGAGAACTCTTGATGACTCTCTTCCATATGGCCCATCAGTGTCTTTGCATTTTAACAGCCTGATTTTGTACATTTTAAGCACCAGTAAATATGAAGCAAAACCCACATCTGAACTTGCTTGCATATAATATGCTTTGAACAGTATAAATGGGCAGATTTTTTTTTTTAATAGTCTTCTTACAATACCCAGGATGTCTTGATAGCGTCTATACCAACGTTCTGGAAAAAGAACTGAATGAGAAGGAAAAAAGGATAAGTCGACCGGTTATTTATGCAGCATTATCAAAATACAGTTTTGAATAAAAATTAGCTGCATTTGTTTTTTCACAGAATTAACTCTGGTTTCAGTTTTTTAACCAATTGTTCTGGCATCTGGTAGGCAGGAGCTGTGCCTGTATAAAAAGACGTGGAAATGTTCTAGGACCGTTCGGACCATAACTTTTGATGGGGCCAATCAGCTGCCATCTGTTTAAACGGTGCCACGCTCGGAGATGTTTCTGGAGGTCTGCTGAATGAAAAGCTGCACATATGCACGGCGGCGGGCCCATCTGACTGAATGTTTTCCTTGGATGGTTCTTGCACAGTGTGGGAAGATGCTGTTCTTATAAAGTTGTAACCACATGAAGAGAATCAGAGCTGCTGTGTGTTTGTTTCTACTGGTTTCTTCTGACTAGGCTGGCTTCTGTGAGATGGCTCGCTCTTTATTTTTCTCCTAAATCATCTCACTGCTTCTTTCCAGTCTCCTTTGTGGGCTCTTCGCGTTCCCAGTGTTCATCATCTGTGGTCTTGTTTTTTTTTTCTCTCTCTCTTCTCCTTAAATGACCCTATTCAAACTCCTTGCTTCAACTTCCCACATGGATCCTTCTAGCAAATCAGTCATTTCATAATCTAGACTCTGACAAGACAGTATTGCTTAAAGTGCCAAGTAATATTTTCTTCTGTCACTCTATCTGTTCCTTCTCTTAAATATATACTTAAAAAAGGCTTAAAATTTTAATCTTCTTCTACACTCAAATTTTCCTCTTTTATTTTTTTATTTGCTTGCAGAATGGCACTGTGATCTGTAATTTGCTCAAGCCAGAGAGCCAGAGATCTTGAATAACATCTTTGATACTTTCCTCTTACTACCCTGCATAGAGTTGACAGCAATTTCTCTTATTTCCCTGCATTTGGTTGACACCAAGTCCTATAGATTTCATCCCCAAAAACATCTGTTGTATCTCCCTGATATTCTCCATCCTGACTCCTGTTACGTGAGCTCATTTCTTTCCTATACTGTAGCAGAAATCTTGGTATCATTTTATTTTCTAAGCCAGGCTCTTTTGCCCCTTTCTGTGTTTCAAGAGAAGGCAATTTTTGTTAAAGTGTTATTTTTTTTTAGAATTTATTTATTTGACAGAGAGAGATCACAAGTAGGCAGAGAGGCAGGCAGAGAGAGAGAGAGAGAGGAGGAAGCAGACTCCCTGATGAGCAGAGAGCCCAATGCAGGACTCGATCCCAGGACCCTGAGATCATGACCTGAGCCAAAGGCATAGGCTTTAACCCACTGAACCATCCAGGTGCTCTTAAAGTCATATTTAAATAGAAACTTTTAAACTGAGAAATGATTTGAGACTTGTTATGGATCTATAGAAGATCATCTGAGAATAGTTGGCAGAACTTTGGAAAACAGTATGGCGGTTCCTCAAAAAGTTAAAAAGAGAGATACCCTATGACCCAACAATTGCACTAGTGGGTATTTACCCCAAAGATACAGATGAAACGAAAAGAAGAGGCACTTGCACCCTAATGTTCATAGCAGCAATGTCCACAATAGCCAAACTGTGGAAGGAGCCGACATGCCCTTCAACAGACAAATGGATAAAGAAGATATGGCCCATATACACAATGGAACATTACTCAGCCATCAGAAAGGATGAACACCCACCATTTGTACTGACATGGATGGAACTGGAGGGGATTATGCTGAGTGAAATAAGTCAAGCAGAGAAAGACAATTATCCTATGGTTTCACTCATACGTGGAACATAAGGAATGTCATGGAGGACATTAGGGGAAGGAAGGAAAAGCTGGAGGTGGGAAAGTCAGAGGGGGAAACAAACCATAAGTGGCTATGGACTCTGGGAAACAATTTGAGGGTTTTGTGGGGGGTTAGGGGGATGGGTGAGCCTGGTGGTGGGTATTAAGGAGGGCACATGTTATAATGAGCACTGGGTATTATATGCAAATAATGAATCACGGAACACGACATCAAAAACTAAAGATGTACTATATGGTGACTAACATAACCTAATTAAAAATATAGTTGGCAGAGGGAAAATGTGATAAAGAGGGTAATATTGGTTCAAATTTTTTCCTTTTTTAAAAACTAATGAAACATTGACACGTGCATAAATTTCCTTTGCAGTGATCTCTCCTTCTGGACATACGTATTAGTAGTCAGCTGAGAAGCCATGTGAGCGTGTTACCATTGAGGCAGATACTGTTTTCTGACAGTGCAAAAGTCATTCACAACCTGCATGTTCCTATAGTCTTCCCACTGGCTCCTTCCCTTACCTTGTTGCTGATGGTGCAGCCAGCAACCGTGCAGGCTTTCAGCTGGTACAAGTATTCCTGAAACGGCTGAATTCCCTTCGTATCAGAAAAGCTCAGTGACGTTCCCTGAAAATGTTCAACCCCATTTCGGAGAAGAATGTAGTAGATAATTGGACCTAAAAGAGACAGAGAAATACCCAGATTTGAGTGTCAGATCCTTTTAACTATTTGCAAACAACTCACATGTCTTAGGGTTCTGAGGAAATAGGATAGTCTAGCATTACTTACTTTTAATTTGCTATCGTATTGCTATGTTCAAGAAGTTCTGAGAGATATGCACTCTTCTTGAAGAGAGGGATTCTGGACATAGATAATTAAATTCATTTATGTTTATTTTCCCTCACTACCAAACAAAATTTCTTCCAATATTAAAACTATTTTGCCTTTCTTTAGCAGTCTTTGCTTGTTTGAAAGCAGCTCAGATATATATGCTAGGATTCGAGAAAAAAATTCCGGGACTAAACACTTGTGAGGCCTATTTTACAGAATGAATGATTAGCAGGCACACACCTAAGGTTTCTTTTACCAGCAAATAATTTTTAATGGTTAGATGCATGCCAGTTACATGTACTTTACACTCATTTCGATTTCCTTACGGATTTATAGGATTTTGTTATTTCAATTTAAAAAGTAGCTTAATACCATTTGACTGTATAGGTTTCTTCCAACTTAAGAGTATCACATCTTCAAGATTATCCATTTTGGTCCACCTAGGGGCACTAAGTCCTTCAGGCACATCTTCTTTTGTTCTGGCTCTAATGGCTTTGCTGAATCCTCGCCCATAGCTGTTCCATGCAGAAATCCTATACTCGTACATCATATAAGGCTCCAGGTTCACATCTGGAAAGGGAGAAATTGAAGAGCGAGCTTTTAAAAACATTTTTTTTAACCATATTGAAAATGAATATAAAAAACTTTTAAAAACTTAAAAATAAATGCTTAATGCTAGAACTCTCATCTCTTAATGTTCTAAATCATAAGAAAAACACTTCATGTGTTTATTGGATGCAACAATATGGAACTCCACAGAAAAGAATTCACTTTCTCTGATCAAATAATGGGTGACATGAAAGGAATGACTGAAAACCTAAAGTACTAGACTAATGTACACTGGATATTAGTGCTTCCCCACTTCTGTGTGGGGCAGGTTCACCAACCTGTTTTTAGAGTTTGATACTATAAATCTTACCAATTATTACATCATCCATATTACATTAAACTATTATATAAATTATATATAATGTAATAAATTATATTATGTAAAATATAATGGATTATATATAACATATAGTTACTGTGATATATGAGACTGGAAACTTGGCTTATCATGGTTAGTGGATATAACTGGTTATATATGGATATTACATATATAGAGAGTATACATATAAAATATATATTTATATATAAATATATAAAATATATAGGGTTAAATATAACCCTATAATATTTAATATAACCCTATAATAGGATTATATTAAATATAACCCTATATGTTTATATATATATTTATATATAGGGTTATAAATGGTTAGTGGTTAGTGGAATGCACAATCCACTACACACATCCTTCCCTCTTTTGCCAAACCAGGACTGAAACCCAAATTCAAAACAACCAATCTAAAGAAAAGAATTAAACCAAACTGTTGAATGTTTTGTACTGGCAATGATTTTATTAGATAATCAGTCATGTGATTCAATGGCATGCCAAAAGTCTTTGTTCAGTTTTAAGCTTTGGTAATTTCAGAAATACAAATGCTACAAATTTACAAAAAAAAAAAAAAAAACCCCAAACAAAAAAAACACTGAAAAATTAATTGGCTAAATCTGTTTAATTTGGTGAATTTTGACTATGTTTGTATGTATGCATTTTTGTGTGGTGGTTTCTGGATGACTTCTCGGAGGGGAGACCAGAAGAAGAGGTCCTTCTTTGGCTTCTCAGCCGCATGCTCCATCTTTATGTGGGGTTGAGTCTCCACCCATCCCTGTGGGTTTTTTTGACTGCATTTTCCTTACATATATTTCCTTACCATAAACCCTGATCTGCTTACTTTATAGAATTAGTATGAAAATAAAATGCATGATGTTATGTGCCAAAATATCATAAAATGTAAACTGCTATAAAATAGAAGGGCTTATCTCTGTCTTCATTTTTCTCTGGTAAGGGGGCATCTGCCACTTGTTACCTGGGATGACCACTGGTGGGTGCCCAGATCTCCCTTTGGTCCTGGTCAGAGGCCTTCTGCCTAGGGTCTAATTTTCCCAATTTTCTCTGAAGCTTGGGGTTATCAGATGACTGAGATCTCAACAAAAGAATTAGCACAACAGTGATAAAGGAGACCAGGGTCTCACTTCCTAAGAGGAATCACTTTTCCTCCATGGACCTTCTCATCCCCTTTTGGTGGCCTGGAAGTAGGATGTTGTGGTGACCCAGGTTGCACCATGGAAAGGATGGCAGCCCCAGAAACATCATGAGCCATCACCTGGAAGGAATCTGGATCCCTGAATGACTGTAGGGCCGAGCTACCCAGACCATCCACCTACTCACATGAGGTCACTATATTTTTCAACCAACTGGCTGTAGCAGATTGAACTGCTCATTGCTAATAACTGTTCTTTCCAACCCTTCAGGCCTACATCACCAATTCTAATTTCAGTTGCAGTAGCTTGCCATGCTGTTTCTTCTTTTTTCCTCTATGGCATTTCATTCTTTTTACTCTCTCATCTCTTATCTTCATTTCTTTGTTTTCCTGTGAGGCCTGGTCTTTAAAAGATGCTCCTAGCTCATGAAAGAATCCTTTTTGTTTTACACATAAGGAAGCATAGTTGAAATTTTGCCTTCCCTCAACAATCTCTGTTATTTCTGAGTTCTTTTTTCTTTGCCAGAATTTCCAACTCAACTCTTTTTTAAAAAAAGAAAAGAAAATGCCACCCCCCCACCCACCTTTTGTAATCTCAAAATCATTATGTACGTTATAAGGGGTTAGTCTTCAAATAAAAGAGGGTCTTGCTTTTTTTGGGGGGGGGTATGCTTACTCAATTTTTACTTGTTACTGACTTAAATGTCCCATGCATACTTGTCTGCAATCATTTGTTCAGCTGATAGTTCTTTAAAAACGCATATACAGGATTGTGTTGTTCTATTGCTGAAAAAGCTTTAATATTGCCTCATTGCTGCCTGCTTAGTGTGGTATAAAAGGCCTTCATCTGCTGACCCCTGCTCTTTGGCCTCATCCCCATGGTTTCTCCTCTCCTTCACCATGCTACATGCATATCAAGGGCCTTGTTTTTCACATCTTCCTGGGCTTTCTCTCACTTCCTGTGCTTTGTACACGTTGTCTTCTCTGCCTGCCTTCCTTTCCTTTGAACTGGTGTGTTTCTCCTTGTTCTTCAGTTTTCAGCTCAGCTCAGGCATGATATCCTTCACAAGTCTTTCCTAACCTCTTCAGTCTGGGTTAGATGTCCTTGCAATGCCCTTGAAAAGCATCCTCTGCTTACTTCTGTTGCAGTTCTTACATGGACGTATTTCTCACATTACAGGGTACTCATATTTGTCCCCTGTCTGTTCATACGGGCTTCAAATCCCTGATGGGAATTCTTACTTATTTGTTTTCATAGCTGGTGGGCTACCAGTGTGGAGACTAGTTATTAGTAAAAATTTAAGAAATATTTTTTGATAAATGAAATGATTGTATGCATGAATGAATTTGGGTGAGCTCTGATGTTGTTTAGCTTTTAACTGTAGATTTCTAAGAAAGGTGGATTTCTTAGTCTAAATTGGTCTCAATGGTACTTGTTTTAGCATGATTTAGGTGTTTAGTTTTCTTCTTGGAAGAGAAATTTTTGTTATTTTTCATATTTAATTTATAGTATTCTTTGGTAGGCAAAGCAATCTGAAATATGGATGTTTAAATAAGTTAAACATTTTCTCTTGTGGAGAAGGCTATTGTAAATATGCCTTAAGGGACCTTTAAAATCTTGACCTTGACATCAAAAGGCAGATAAAAGTACAGAATTCTCTTGGATCATGTGCATCTAGACCAAACTCACTAATTTGGAAATGAGGGTCCTTAATCTATAACTGGGTATGGAAGGACATTGGAGGGTTTGAGGAACTGTTCTCTATTCTGACCACTTTCCTGATTAAATGCATTCCAATAAATGTTTTGTTTTTGTTTTGTTTGCTTAACGTGTGTTAATCCAAGAATGAGATAAGGTGAAGCAAGGGCATCTTGTTCCGACTGCTATTTCAATCTCGTAGGTGGAAGGAGCAAAGGTCCAGAGGCACATGACACAAGGTAGAAATGAACGTCATGTTGATGTGTGAGAGGAGACAGACACTGGCTCGAGAAGCCTGCACTGGGGACAAGAAAGTTCACTTACACCCTGGGAATGGCAAAGAGGGACATTTCAGGTGGAAGAAATACGTCAGGGGAGTTTGGAGCACTGTGAGAGGACCTCCTACATCATGAAGAATCTTCTAAATCTGTGGGTCTTGAGGGCGAAGTGATTTAAAACTGACATCTTCCCTTAGCAACTTACTTTTATAGATGACCCTCAGTCTCTTCATCTGTTAAATGGCCATACTTCCGTGATTGCTTTGTGGGTAAATTAAGGTAAGATTTTAAAGAATCTAGCACATCACTGGAACCTTATCTCTATGCCTGCTTTCCCTCCTCAATCTACTTCCTCACTCCAGCATCTTGCCTTATTTTTTTGTAATCTTGAAGTTTACCATTATCACCCACCATCGGTTAAGTAAGGCAGAATGGTGAGTCATGATGAAACAGGGCAGTTTAGTTAATCTTACCTTGCTTGAATTATGTCACTTAAATGTATTCTATTTGACTTTAGATGATGGATGATTATATATATAAACACACACACACACGACACACACACATACACACAGCTACACACACACAGGGACACACTTAAGTTTTCAAAAGGCAAAAACAAACTCTGTAGGGACTTAAGTAAATGGACAAATAATAAAAATTTAATAGAGGACAGAACTATTTTGGAGATGATCTTAAACTTTTACAGTGTTTTTCACTCAGTTTAGCCAAGCCTGAGAACCACTATTTCCAAGGAACTCAGCAGGGCAAAGATGGGGCCTGAAAATTAATATTTTCAGTAACTGTGAAGGTTATTGTTCCCAAGACAATGGCCATTTAGTGGCGACACCAGGCTGTGGGAGAGTGCAGTCTCCAGACCCAGACCCAAGATCAGGAAAGGGACAGTTTAAGCTCCTCCCCAGAATAATGCTGCGAGGTCTTAATGGTGATCAGACAGGTTTCTTCCTGTTTTCTGCCTACAGGTAAAGCAACATTCAAGCTTTGCATTTATTGAAAGTCTGCATTCACACTTTTAAGAAAGAACATGGGGCTCACTGATGATTAACTGGGTATACCATAAAAGAACACATAAGCTATTTCCCTGTTCTGAATTTTCTACATGTTTACTTTAAAACAGTACATACCTTTGTCTGGATTTAGACTTTCCACTTTTTTTAAACTACTAACTTTGAACAGATCCAAAGTGTGCCTTTAATTACCTTATAACTAGCTAGCCCACGGTATGAAGGAATTAGCATACGAGGTTAAGGAGGGGCTGGCATCAGGATGAAACAAGGATGCACTTTCTGCAGCTTTTCGCTCTCTCTCCTAAGCCATGGACATGTGGCCCGGTTTCTGTTACCTGTGAAGGAGAACGTGTCTGCACTTCCTGTGTGAATGGTCTCTTCAGCAGACGAGCATATTTCGTCTGTTGATTCCTTGCCGGGGGAATCATGAGGTCCTCTGATCACAGCACAAACATGGCTGGTGAAGTTGAAGTCACACCTGCCGCAGTACGCTGTGGCTTCCAGAGACGCTGGGCAGAGAGTCCCACACTCTCCATTTTCCTGAGTGGTGGAGGTGGGGAGAAGGAGATATAAGAGTTACATTTGGACAGGGGCGCCTGGGTGACTTAGCTGGTTGAGCATCAGACTCATGGTTTCAGCTCAGTTCATGATCTCATGGGTCCTGATCTCGTGGGCTGTGGGATCCAGCCCTGCGTGGGGCTCTGTGCTCAGCAGGGATTCTGCTGGAGCTTCTCTCCCTCTGCTCCTCCCCCAACACACATATGCTCTCTCTCTCTGAAATAAATAAACAAGTCTTTTAAAAATTTACATTTAGATGTACATGGGGCAGGTTTCTACAAGATGAAAATGAAATTTTCGTCCACTTAGCTCATGAATAAATGTCTCAAGACTTATGAAAACAAGTGGAGGTGGTGCGTATACTAGAAAGCAGTTCTGGTGTGGATGATATAGATTTGGATTTGGAGTCTTATCTTGCCAATTCCTACTTCTGTGACCTTGGGCACGTCACATACACTCTCGAAGCCTCAGCTCCTTCCGTCAGAAAATGGAAATTACACTTACCATGCAGGTTTGTTATGTGCATCAAACGAGATAACACCTGTAAATACCTTACACTTAGATATAACTATATAAGATGCTAGTAAATATAATTTATCCCACCGAGCCACCCAGGCACCCTGATTATAAATATAATTTAAGTATAAAGAAGAGCAGGAGTAATTATTTTACTATTGTTACTTTGACAGTTTTCTAATGGAGCTTTAGAGAAAATAATGAGATATTTGAGAACCTGCACTTTTGTGCTGTAGGACAAGTTGGACTTCTAAGAAGTTCTCCTTGTCTAAGTTTTAAAAAAAATCTATATATTTCATGAACTCTCATTATAGTTATTATTATTTACATTTGTAAACCTTTCCTCTGATGAATCTCTGGACTTTGCATAGCTATTGGTAAGTACAAATGTGTTCTAATGTCAGAAAATGAAATATTTCACCATCCCAGATTACAGGAGATATAAATAAGACAACAATTTTGTAATGCAAAACTTTCCTTCATCTTTCCTTTCCATAGGCGGCTTAATTAATTAATAAATTAATTTTAGAGAGAGAGCATGAGCAGGGTAAGAAGCAGGTGTGGGCGGGGAGGAGAAGGTATCTCAGGCAGACTGTACTGAGCAGGGAGCCTGGCCTGGGGCTCCATCTCACGATCTTAACCTCATGACTTGAACCAAAACCAAGAGTTGGATGTTCAACCAACCAAGACACCCAGGCACCCTAGATGGCATAATGTATTGAAAATAATTTTTTGCTTTTTAAAATTGATCTACATTCAAACTCTCTTACCTCATATACGTAAAATTATTCTCCCAACCCCAAAGCTGTCCAAATAAATCTGCTTCAGAAAGCTAGAGTAGGATTTCTATTTGAATATAGTTAATCGAACATCTGCACTTATTTAGCTTCATCTTCTCGTGAAGCCCAACTAGATGACCGTAAGAGAATAGACAAAGTCCAAGGAAACAGGAAGGGAACTAATAACCACAGGACAGCCCAAACATTTTTGGAAGCTAGGAACTGGATGAATGTGGCAGAGACAATACCATGTGCCCAGTAATGTCTATTTTGTTTTTTCTCCCCAGAGATACTAAATTTGCAAGTCCAGCTGAGTAGGAAAAGGCACATGACTAGAAATGTGCTTACTCTACAGGAAGGATGTATTTTTGCTTGTAGGTGAGACTCAAACATGTGTAATCATCCACTCTCTCCTCTTTCCCATTGCAGTCTGAGGGTCGTGTGTGAAGCCCCACAGGATGGAAGGGATTGGGCCCCTGACACATTCGTTGGAGGAGAGCTGCCTAGCTCACACTGGATTGCAATGTGAAAAAAATTTTTTAAAAATTTTATTCTATTGACCCATTTCACATGTGAGTGCACTTGTTTTTATTTTGGCATAGTCTAGCATGTCCTGGCTAAAACATATATTAGAACTTTGAAGTTGGATATTGTCTTAACAAAAACATTAAAGTCCTAAATCTCATGGCGTTGGCTTAACTTTTAGGTGGGCAGTGGCAAAGAAATACATACTGGGGTTTGTAAAGTTGGGGAACTCTGTTATGCTGTGGCTAAATACTTGATTTCATGACCTGGGATAACTGCCAAAGTAAGCCAGTGCTACCGAGCTCATAGCCCTAAGGGAGGAGGTTGTAATTAAGAACATTAGCAATAGGTTTACGTTGTTCCTAGCTGCATTTTGGTAAAGGGTTAACAATGAGATAGAGCTTAGAGAAGATTTGGTGAAATTAAAAGGAAAAGAGCGAGTCAACTGGAAGATACAAACCAGCAGCCAGAGTGGGAAAATCCAAATACAAGTCTGCATATTGCACAGCGAGAATCCCAGTGCCCTTTCCTACTGATTTCCTGTATGCTGTCAGCTAAGCATACGTCTTATCCTGATCTAGGATGCATTATTAAGGATAGTTAATAAAGCAGATCTTCTAAGGGTTCTTGGTAACGTGACTCCCTGACACAAAACCATCCTGCCACATGATTAGGCTACTGTCCGCTCCCCACTAATGGATGCGTCTGCTCAAAGAGCTCTCATTCAGCTGCTAAAGGAAAGAACAGATTTAAAAACATAGAGAAAAGAACTGAAGGGAGCAGAAACAAAACAAGGCAAAGAAGAAAACTAAAATAGTATCAAACAAATGAGACAATTCAAGGAAAAATGCAAATAAGCCACAGCCAGGAAACAATAAACAATGGGGTTAGTATTTCCAGAATGATAAAAAAATGGAATGGAACAACAGTGGGATGCTAAGAACAAATAACAGCCAGCAAAAACAAAAGAACCCTGAAAAACTAAAATTTAAAAAAAAGAACCTAGGACGCCTGAGTGGCTCAGTTGGTTAAGCAGCTGCCTTCGGCTCAGGTCATGATCCCAGCGTCCTGGGATTGAGTCCCACATCGGGCTCCTTGCTCAGCAGGGAGCCTGCTTCTCCCTCTGCCTCTGCCTGCCATTCTGTCTGCCTGTGCTCACTCTCTCCCCCCTCTCTGATAAATAAATAAAATCTTTAAAAAAAAAAAAAGAACCTAAAAAATAGAAAATAAAAAATATGAGAGCTAAATAAAATCAATTAATACAAAGGTTGGAAGATGAAGCTAAGGCAAAATCTGATTGTGTTGAAAAAGATGAAGAGTTAACTAATCAACAGTTAAGAAATATAAAGAAAAGATGGAAAGTCTAACACCAAACTAATCAGTAAGAACAGAGATTAAGAAGAGAGCAAATAATCAAATAAATAATAAAATAACATTCCCCAGAACTAAAGGTCATGAGATTTCACACTGAAAAAATCCACAAAAGTACAGCTTTATGAATAATAATAATAATATCATCCCCAAAGAGACATACTGTCATGAAATCTTATTTTTTAAAAATTTTTAATGAAATTTTAGAAAAACAATAAAGAGAATCTTTCATAGGGAAAACAACATGGGTATCTAGGAAGAAACAGGAATCAGAAGAGCAATGAAAGTTTAAAAATGCAGACATGATGTCAAAATCCTCAGTGGAAATAATTTTTAACCTTGCATTGTTTACCTAGCCAAGCTATCAATCCAGTAGGAGGCTCGAAAAATGATCATTTCAAATGTCAAGATCTCAAAAATTTTAACTTTTACGCACCTATATCCCAAATGATATTTCTCCAAAAGAAGGCAATAAGGCAAGAAAAGGGGACCCTTGGATTGAGAACACAGGGATACCAACCCAGGGAGAGAAGTAAAAGGGTTTCCCAAACCCACAGTTAGAGAAGACTTGCAGGGGGAGAAATCCCACCGCGGTCTAGTCCTGACTGGAGTAGGAGATAGAAGTCTCCAGGAAAGAGGTCTTCAGGAAACAAAATGCAATCCATAGCTTGAACTTTACCTTTACCTACTGCTTGATTTGGCATTCAGAAATATTGTCCTAATAATAATAATTTAAATATGAATATTTGATATGACTGTTAATTGGCTTTCTTAAAGCCAAGTTAAGTCAATTCAAAAGATCATGGGTATAGCCTGAACCTTGTCCTTGCATCACAGAAGCTACCTCTTCCTGGAGCCAAAATGAGACGCCTAAGAAACAAATGTGACTGAGCAGAAATGAAGCAAACAGTTGTGAGCAGTGGTGTCATTTTTAAGACTAACAGGTTTTCTATCTTCATTTTTCAAATATGAGTGCCCCTTTTAGAGTTTTCTACATAGATGCTTCTTATCTGGTCACTTTAAAGGCATGTCCTTGCAAAGCACCTCAGTGGCTCAGTCAGTTAAGTATCTGCCTTTAGCTCAGGTCATGATCTTGGGGTCCTGTGACGGAACCCCCCATCATGTTCCATGCTCAGCGCGCAGTCTGCTTCTACCTCTCCTTCTCCCCCTCCCTGCCTCCACTGCTTTCACTCTCTGTTCTCTCTCTCAAATAAATAAACAAAATCTTAAAAAAAAAAAAAAGTCATGTCCTTGCAACATCACCAGCTTTTTAAGACTCTGTATTTCAGAAAAATTTCTTAGTCCAAACTTCTGAAAAAAAAACAACTTGTGGGTGCATAGTGTTGGAGAGACTTCATAGAATTAGCTGTTTATTTTTTTAAGATTTTATTTATTTGCCAGAGAGAGAGAGAACATGCAGGGCGCACAGCAGGCAGAGGCAGAGGGAGAAGCAGACTCCCCCCTGAACAAGGAGCCTGATGCGGGACTCAATCCGAGGACCCAGAGATCATGACCTGAGCTGAAGGCAGACACTTGACTGAGCTACCCAGGCATCTCTGGAATAGACTATTTTAAAGTTGTGTATAGGTCAGACCAATTGCTAAAAAAAATTTGTAGATGAAAAACTATTTTTGAAGGGTATTTTGTATGATTATTCACTTCATAAAGTACTTACTCTAACAACTTTATGAATTGTCTTAATTATTGCAAATTGCTTGCTGGGACCCTAACAATCCTGAGAGTTACTTTACATCCCATGTATATGGCATCTACACAATGACTATAAAGCTGTGTCGGTTGGCAAGAGCCCTTCCATGGTCTATGACCCACACACCCTCTTACAACCATCTCCTAATAGTGGATTGCTACAGAACAGAGTAGGGTGTGGTTTTTCGAAGTCCACAATCCGTTCCTTAAACTGGTAGGTTTCTGGAGCCCTGGGTCAAGTTGAATGCTAACAAAACATGACATGTCAGTCCGTGAAGCATCTCAACATCCAAACAAATGGTACACTCAGAGGCCTGTTCACTTTCATGGTCGACAGGCATTTGCTGATCTTCCGCTGTCTCAAGGAATAGGATATTAGCATGAGTGAATTTGCTGGATCTTAAAGTCTCTATCAAAGGAAACTATTGGATTATGGTTAGAGGCGCAGAGGGGAGAAGGCAGGCTCTCTCTCCGTTTCCACCTCCAGCACCCATGGACATAAAATGGCATGACGCAGAGGTCCCCGCTGACAAGTGCTGGCCCTTTCGGCACAGACTTTCGGTCCTGCACTGATCTGGAGTGCTGGGTAAAGCTTCCTGAGAACAGCTAATCATTATTAATTCCTTTAGAATTCATTGCAATAACATCAATCACAGCGAACTCATTTGGTATTAATATGGATGTAATGTGAAAATGAATAATGCACACAGGAGTTTTTATATTCCTATTTTAGAAAAATAGTTATGAACAATGTATTTCTCTTTCCATTGTCAAATCAGCACCTCTGAGAGGTTTTCTATCAATTACCTTCATCATCATTCCAGTTGAAATCTTGTCAGAGCAAACATATTTCAAAGGATTATATCCAACCCCATTACAGCATTTCTGGCTCTTTGGAATAAGTTCAGTCTCACAGCATTTTACTGGCACTGGGTCATTCTTTTTAACATGTGCTTTAGACTCTCCACTGGAAGCTGAGCAGCATATGGTATCTGACATATTCACATAATCCTGCCCACAACAGAACATCCCTGCAACAATAAAATGTTATATATGAATATGAAATAAAAAAAGGAAGAAAACGGAGACTGCTATAAAGTTTGGTATAAAAATGTCAGACTCAGGCAGTTGCTGAAATGGTACAATACCTAAGGTAGCATTTCCTTACCAAGGTGATTTAAATGTTCAGTGAGGGTCCTTCTACCAAGAGCACTAGACACTAATTAGGTAAAGAACCCTCAGGAGGAAGGGTTCCAAAACCATTCAGCAGGGCCAGACTTCTCCTAAGCTCTGTAAAAAAAAAAGCCCTGATTTCCATCACGAGAATCACCTGCCCACTTTGGGATGATAATATCGTCTTGCAGGAAAAGGGATAAAGTCCAGGGGATCAGAGGAAAGCTCTAGAAATCTGCAAGGGAGAAAAGGTCACCGAGGCATTCTGGGATGAGAGCCTGAACAGGAGAGAGAGAGGTAGGACCATCCTGTCATTGGAGATGCTGTGGTAGGAGTCGTACAAGTTTTTGCCTGGCTTTGTCGAGAGTGCACGTATTGGCTTCTTGTGAATCCAGCAGCAATAATAACCATTCTTTCTTCATGAGATAGGTTTCTTCAAACCCATCTGAGCCTGCTCAGCGATCAGGTGAACAAGTCGTCCACTGTTTTTTGAGCAGCACTGTGTTCTAGACCCATCCCTGGACATGGATGAGAGGTTGGAGGCAGGGACAGAAAGACCCTGTAAATGGAAACATTGATCGCCCCACTTGTTGAGGAAAGACATTTGTGCCTTTCACATGAACGAACCTCCTTTCTTGCACCAACCTCAGTTTAACTGCCTGTGTTCACATCATTTAGATCTTGCCATAGAAGAGATACAACAGAAATTTAGACATACAAGCCTGAATAGATAAACAATACTCTAGGGTCAGATTAAGCCAGAAATTAAGGTGCCTACACCCTATGTCACAGTGCTATTATATCAGAATTTATATCCGGTGATAAAGCAGCACAGTGTGATGAATGATTTATTTTAATTAGAATTTTGTTTATTTATTTTTAGTCCTGACTGATAACATAAAGAACCTCAACTTCAAAGCGCCCTGGGGTCCTGAATTGTTTGTTCTGGTCCTGTATAAACACCTACATTATGAAAGACACTCCTAATAATAGACCAGCGAGTTTTAAGTGCTTTTTATTTAAAAAAATTATCGAAAGTAGACACTGCTGGGTCCATACCTTAAGAAAGATGTTTAGCCACACATGACTCCAAAGAACTCTCTCACTGATCTTTCCACTCTAAAAAAATATCTCCCAATATTTTAAGATGATGTATATCGATCATAACTCAGTTTCTGCATGCCATCTAAGTGTGGTAAATGTTCAAAGTAATTGGTTTAAAAGTAAACTGTTTTCTTTGGTACTTTATTAATAAATTTCATTGTTTAAAACATTTCCAGGAAAGATTTTTTTTTTCACATAAATACACACAGCAGAGCTATCATTGTAATCTGAGTTTTGATTATGATAAAATGGTAAAACTGACATTTTACACAAATCTAGAGCTTCAAGTTTTGTATTGTTTGGACATTTTTTTTTTTTCCTGTTGCCTTCTGATCAGACATTTAAATACAACCTTGGGCTTTTTACCGTCATTTTTTTCTCCAGCAGTTTTCTTAAAATAATTCATGTTTCCATTTTAAAGAGCAATCTGAAAACTGAAAACTGGCCCTTTAGGGAGCAGAATACATTTTCCCCTTCTACTCCCGAGTTACTTGATGGTTTCACCATGCTTTAAGTATAAAATAAAAATGCAGACATTGACCTAATTCAAAACTCCTAATCAGTCATCTGATCGCTCTGAGGGACTTTTGACAGGTCAACTAAAATTTTGATAATGAACTGTTTTTACACTAGGGAAAAAAAAGGCTGCTTTCTTTCACAAAGAGCTTCATCTTTGTTTCACTGAATTAAAATTTTCAGCCAAGATTCCACTCTCATAACAAGAAGTGACTCCCTTTCTAGTTTCTTTGGTAAACCATTACTTCTTTAATTATTATCAACCTTGTTCCAGTGTGATAAATTGCTAATTACTTAATACCCTAATCAGCGTTCATTCTTTGCACAGATAAACTGTGACAGTGCCATTAATTTAAATAGTAATTTCACTTAATGGCCAGAACGGCACACCAGATTTTTATGCAGCATTTTCTGAAGACTGCATCCATCACTGCAATATTCTGACATAAAGATGTCTGACGTGCACTAACTCACTTAGGGAGAGCAGATGTTGCAGAGCAGAGTTTGGTACTAATTCCCATAGTGCATCACTTCAGCATGAATGAGCTGCAAATTCAGAGACAGACAATCTTCTGAAACTGCATTGCAATAACTTTTGACCCCCGCCTAATTTATCACATGTAGCACTTGACTTTTGAACTCTGACACCTAGAATACACAATTTTAAATATGCCAAAAGATAAACAAAACAGATCATAGATCGATCTATTGTTGATGGATCGATCTATTTTTCCAGAGGCTATTCTTTAAATTTGTACAAAGGTGGAGATGCTTTTTGGACAGATGTTACCAAAGTGGTACAGTACATATAAAGCTACTAGATATTTATTTTTGATATCAAACTGCAATGTATTTTATCTTCCCAACAGAACATATATCCAACAGATAGCTTCCATTTTATTGGATACAACTGAGAAAACAGTGAAGGAAAGAATCTTTTACTCACAATACCATGAATAGTTTCAATATGTTACTAACACTCATTTAATGGCCAGGACTGACAAGGAAAGCATTTATAAACATATATTCCTGATGAATTTCTAAATTGTTAATTCTGTAAAACAGGCGTTCCATTTTTCTAGAAAAAAGAAAAAAGGCCAAGAATTATGAATCATGCTTTTGAGATAAAAACAGTAAAGTAGGAAAGAATACAGTCTAGAACATGACAAATTAACATGCAACTCTGGAACTGATCATGGCGACATTTTAAGCCAAGGGACTATATTTTAGGCCTATAAGACTGAAAAAAAGTTTTGTGATTAGTCATTCTTAGGACAAACTTATAAAATTGGTGGCAGAACATGAAAGAAAAGAGATGCATGCTTGTCTCCACCAGTAGGTGGCCCCACGGCTACCACTGCAAAACTGACAAAGAAAGGGTAGAACAAACATGCTCCCCGAATTGTTGAGATGTGGTTTTTTTTCTACATTACACCTTTCAAAAATTCTTCTGTCACATGGAAATCTTTCTGGAAAATATTCTTTAGTACAGCTCTTTCATGATGGATTTATGTGCTATATTTCCCTCTTTGCAAAGTTTCCAGATCCCGTCTTCTATACCAAATAGTGGTAGTCAGTCGTTCTGCAGAAGTCCGACTCCAGGAAATGGAAACTCAGTATTCTATTACAAAGCAGTTCCAACCTAGATTTTCCTAACCGAGGCTGCATGGACAACCTTTATAATAGAAATCAGGCAATACGTTCCAAAGGTATGGCTTGATGGGTTTCTCATGGGTAACAAAAAATCCTGGTCTCTTTGAATGGTAGGGAGACTTTAATGTTCATCTCTTTATGCTAAAAGATACAGTTAAGTCCAATCCAAGATTAGTGGCATCAATGACAAAACCATACAAGCAAACTCTAAGAATAAAAAGAGTAATAAAGAGGTTTAAAATACACCCAAAGAAAATGGTTAAGAATACATATCCACCGCAATGACGAGCGTGACTTTTATCCCGAGATACCTGTATAACACTCCTACACAACTCATCTGCCCAGAGAGAGCAGTAAAAACATAAACGCTACCCCAGCACTTCTGTTCCAACAGCATCTGTTAATTCACTCCATTTATAAAATACATATTGACAAAGACAACTGAACTGGGACCAGGGAGATTTGATTTGGTGTGAGAAAGTCAATTCAATGTGATTTTGTTAAAGGGCTCCTGCAGGCAAATAAAAGAGTTTAAGTAATAAAGTACATAAAGAGATGTTTTACGAGCCAGCCCCGTCTTATGGCAGGCGCACAATGCCAGACAGTGAGAGAGGCCAGGCTTAGGAACAATATTATGAGATCCAAACCCTCGTGTAGCAGGTATGGTGTTGCTAGGTTGAGGAGAAAAAGGACCATATGGATATTCTGGAAGGTCACTGAGGTCACAGTCATTAGGGGCGACAGGAGGGAGCGGCAGCAGTGAGAGGAAAAAGACAGGTGGAATGTGTCTATTTTCACTGAAACCTGCAGGAAGGTCAAGAGAATAAAAAGAGGGTCTTTTCCTTTTAAAAAGTATCATTCCTTATGTCCACCACGATTACCAGCCTTGGCAGAATTGCAGAATGTCGTGAGAAACTCAAGAGTGAATCTTGATTCACTGGAGCTGTGTAATGTTGCAATTTGCTTCAGAAATACTTGACAAGCGTGGAAAATCACAGTGAAGTCAGTAAGAAGTGATTCTGAAGTTGGGGCCCAAGGATGGGCTTCAGGGATATATGAAATTGCAAGCAAACTTCTGCGTAGTAGTGGCAGTGAGGCTTTGTGACTTTTCAAAGATTCTTAAGGAGTGGATAGCCCCTGAAATATTAGGAGCCATTGTCCGAATGGAGAGTTGCCTCTACTTCATCTCTTAAACCAGGTACGTTTTATTTTTTGGCAATAGTGTTCTGACTTATCTTTCCTTCTTCTTCACATTCATTTGCCACCAAAATAATTTGTTGCCTGAAGTCCCAGTTCTTATCATCACATTGACCCTCCCTTGGTTACTCAGTAACATTGAGATCCTTTTGCCTACTCAGACCTATCTCCCTCTATTTCCTTGCACACAGTGTATCCCTCCAACAAACCCAACTGCTCACTACTACTTGGACATGCTTCACAGATTGCCAATTTCACACTTTGGCTCAAGCTATGCCCTTTGGCTGAAATGTCCTTCTTCCATCTACACATCTCAAAATCTTACTCATTATTTGAGGTTCCAATCTAATGGTTTAGCTTTTTCTATCACCCTGACTGCAGTGATCTCTCAGTCTTAAGAATATACTTGTGCTCATCCCTCTCTGATGGACTGTGTTTAACCTTAAAGGGTCTTTCTTCCTTGATTAGATTATAAGTCCTTAAGGATAAAAATGGAGTCAGCAATTTTTACAATCACAAGCACCAAGAATAGTGTATTGAGCATAGTCACTACACAATACATTTTTATCAAAGGAAGGAATATGGCAATTGACTAAAAAAAGGCAACAGATGAACAGATGTTAAAATGAGACATTTTTGTTGTTATGTTAAAATTCTGACTCATTATGATATGGAAGGGGCAATGCTTTTGCATCCCCCAAACCTGGCATCCATTGTTCTGTCTTTAAGGAATGTACTTTTAACTACTCATCTAAAAGAGGAGATACTCAACTGGTTCATTATAGCACAGGGTAACTAATTAAGTGCCACGATTTTCTAGTATATCTAATAACCACGCCTTAAAGCAGTGATTTACAAAGTTTGGTCGAGGACCCCTTTACACTTTTACAAATAATCGAGGATTTCAAATAGCTTTTGTTTATGTTGGTTATATCTATTGATAAATACTGGGTTAGAGTCTAAAACAAAAGTTTTTGAAATATGTATTCATTAGTTCATTTAAATAATAATAAATAAAATATTTATGAAAAATAAATACATTTTCCAAACTGAGAAGACTGAATGAGAAGAATGACATTGTTTTGCATTTTTGCAAAACCTCTCTAATGTCTGGCTTACCAGAAGGAATTAACTTCTCATACCTGCTTCTGCATTCAATTGTTGCAATATCACATGCCATGTAACCTCTGAAAAACTCTACTGTATACTCATGAGAGAATGAGTTTGAAAAAGGCATATAATAGGTTAGCATTATTATGAAAGCCATTTTGGTCTCACAGACCACCTGCAAACATCTCTCTGCCAAGGGTCTGACCCTTAGAAGTCCCAGATCATTCTTTAAAAGTCACTGTCTCAGGGCTTAACACTCATAAGTCGTACCCTATCTTCTAATTTTGGCATACATTATGTTGTCAAAGGGAGAGTTTATAATGCCTCTTTTTTTCCCAGTCTTCCTGAAAATGTTTGCAACCTGATAGTTTATTATATTGGTCCTGCGTACTAGACCTGACGTACATTGCTATGGCTTGCGTGGGAGAGTATCTATGCTGCTCCAACTATCAGAGTGATCAAAGACATTAAGAGCATGGACTCTGTCACCATTTGGATGGAGTTAGAGCCCTTTCTTAGCCACAGTGGCAAGAATTCACAGGCAAATCTCTCAGCTTCCCTTGCATTTAGGTGTCGACATATAGCTGAGTTCTAGTTCAGTGAAATGTTAATTAAAATATTTGCTATTCCTAGACCTGGCAAATAAAAAAAGAACTCAGACACATGTTACTCCATGCTCTTTTCCCCTTCTGGATGCAGAAACAGGTACAACTCCCAGGTGCCCACGGAATTTGGCAGTTCAACAGGTAGCTCATAACTAGGAAAGAGAGCTGCCTACAGTTTGGCTCATATCTCAGTGCTATTATGTAAGAAAAAGTAAACCCCTGTTGTATTTGAGTCTTTACTAATTTGGGGGTTTCATTTATAATAGCAATTAATGTTACCGGAAGTAAGGCAGCCACTTGCTACTTATGTGATCTGGGGATGGTTTCTCACTTTTGTGAGAAATGCCTCCATTTCCTCATCTCGAAATTGGAGAGACTAGTACTTACACCATAGGGTTGATGCAAAGTTTAACTGTGTTATAAATGTGCGGATGTATACAAGGTACATAAAGCACTGCTTCGCAAATAGTGAACACAGAATGTTGTTTACTTTTTGCTGTCGTCGTATCGTCTCCTGACTCTTGTGTACGTATTTTAGCCAGTAAGCAATGTCTAGGAGACACGTGACCAGACTGGATTCCTTGACTGGACTTCAGTTATCTTTAGAACACTAACTTCTTAAAGCTACAATTCACGGGGACTTTTTTTTTTTTTTTTTTTAAGATCTTATCTATTTGACAGAGAATACAAGTAGGCAGAGAGGCAGGCTGAGAGAGAGGATGGGAAGCAGGCTCCCTGCCAAGCAGAGAGCCCGACGCAGGGCTTGATCCCAGGACTCTGGGATCATGACCTGAGCCAAAGGCATAGGCTTTAACCCACTGAGCCACCCAGGTGCCCCCATGAGGAAATTTTTTGGAAGGACTATGTGTCTCCACTGAACTCTTGTGCATCATATGATTCAATGCATCATTCATTTTAAAAGACCTTGGCAAGTTACTTTTTGGTTTTGTTTCTTGGTTTTACCGGGCAAAGTCAACTCTCTTGCTACCTTACACTGAAGATCCAGCAGTCCTGTGCCATGTATTGGAGGAAATCATTAAATTGGAGGGGGAGGGTCAATGAAAGTGTCCTAATTGAAACCTAATTCTGTTCTCTATAGGGCAACTATTGATCATCACGATTTTCTGGGCAATTGATGCAGATCAATAAATCACATGGGACTATCAAATAGTTTGACAGTATGTATATTAATATCTTCCTCTAAATATGTCCTTCTGGGTTGGATTAAAAAAGAACGCATAGATGGGGGAGTCTGGTGGTGGGTATTAAGGAGGGCATGTATTGCATGGAGCACTGGGTGTGGTATAGAAACAATCAATCTTGGAACACTGAAAAAATAAGATTAAATTAAAAAAAAAAAGAATGCATAGGTGGATATAGTGTGGATCCAGATGGGAGATTTATAATTTTATAGAATAGTAAATGCCTTAGAAACACACTTGATGGTTGTCCAAAGATAAAATGAAAAACTAGAAATCAGGTATTTTCTGGCTCAAAAAAGGAGAAAAATCTTTCCCATACTGGGAATACTAAAATTTAGTTGTGAATAATATAATTAAGCATTTCTTATGTACTTAAGGGTTATGAAAATACTGAGAGTCTGGTATTGTTAAGGCACAAGATTCAGGATTGAATCCTGGATCTAGGATTCAATCCTAGGACTGGTACCTTTTAAAATTGTTTTGATTGATTAGTCTTGTTCTTGAAGTGTTCTTCTTAGCAATTTTCATCAGAACTTTACATAGAAGAGAAGGTGTACAAAGATACAGTATTTAACAATAACAGTATAATAAATAACTATTACTGATATTATGGGTAACACTTTGATAGTTTTGTTTAAAAAGAAGAAATTATAGAAAAACAACAGGAAATTCATAGTTCATCTGCATCAAGATATAATGATGTCCTGAAATAATGCCCAGAGAAGGGCTGGAGCTCCAACATTTGCAGGTTACACAAGCAGATTTACCCTGAAGCTGATGAAGCTTGAATTTCAGGCTTTGCTTACATGAGCTCCCTTCAAGGTAAGCACAGTTACATATTTTTATAAAATTAACAAATGTATAATGTTTAAGTACAATTTATTGTGGCCTCTGTCTCTTGCCCCTTAATCTTGCTTTCTGTCTTAGGTATCCTTGTATTGATTAAAATAGGAGAGTGATTATGTATATTTTTGAAATCAAACTAAGAGGAAGTTGATTTGGGGAAATACTAAGTCCAGGTTCAGTAGCTACGTTTATATGACTTCTGTCACTTCTATAAAATGTCATTAAGGTTTGAAGAGGTCATTTTAACTGCAATTTGGGAAAATAAGGAATGTGAGAAATTACAGACTCCTAAGTTGGATACATGTAAAGGGATGCTTTAAAGAAAGAGAAAGATCAGACAGAAAAATTAATGGAATATGAAACAAAAGTTGTAAAACTGAACAACAGAGTCACTTGAAATAGTCTGCCATCGAGAAGAGAATTATAACAAAAGAAATTTTAAATTATAACAAAGGTAGTAAACTATTAAAAGAAAATGACAGATCTAAGATTGAAGTATAAATTATTACAAATTATGAAGATAGGTAACTCATAAATATATTGGAAAAATTTATACTTTTGCTGATGTGTAGATAAAATAGTGACATCATGATAACGTACGACTCAAATTCAATCATATAATAAAGATATCCATGAAAAACTGGTTAATGATATTGTCAGTTCAACAAATATTTAAGATGAGTCACTGCAAATCACCTTAAGACAAGAAAACTTAAAATGTAAATCTTATAAAGATCCTTGGTAGATATTTCTCCAAATTTGACAGTAATCCTAAATATTTACATAAAATCACAATAATAAATATTGAAGCTTAAAGCCACTTTCCAAAACTTGAAATAATTAAAAATGTTTTAATTAACCACATGACAGGAATAATGAGTTGTCTTTCTAGAGCTACATGGTACAAAACCATTGTCCCATGAAGCAGTCATCAAAGACGTAAGTTAAATGTGTCAGGAGGAGAAAAGAGGGATGTCAGAAGTTATAGAATCCAAACAGAACTATTTTTATATTGGTGGAATTTGCTAGATTTCCTTTCTTTGATTTGTAATTTTTATAATTTAGTGTCTCCTTCTAAGTAAATATTATTTTTATATTTTGTCTTATCTTAATCATTTCATTTTCTTTCCTTAAAAAGGTACCAAATTGAATAACTTTCAGGCACCCCAAAATCTTTATCTGACTACCATGTGATCTTGGACACTGTCTAATCTCTATGCTTCAGTTTCCTCATTTTTAAAATATAAACAATAATAGTATCTATCTAGTAAGATAGTTATAAGGATTAATAGAAAAAAAGAGACTAATAATGTATAAAACATTGGGTATAGTACCAGGCTGATAGTAAGTACTCCATCAATGATAATGATTATTCTTACAATTAGTGTTAATTTACAGGGTCCCTGGGTGGCTCAGTTATTAAGCGTCTGCCTTTAGCTCAGTTCATGGATCTGGGATCTAGCCCTGTATCCGGCTCCCCACTCAGTGAGGAGCCTGCTTCTCCTTCTCCCTCTGCCTGCTGTTCCCCCCACTTGTGCCCATGCTCTCTCCGTCAAATAAATAAATAAATAAAAACTTTTTAAAAATAGTGTTAAATTGATAGCCAAAAAAGAATAACAGAGCAAAATAAATGACATAGTGTCATCAGTAATAATTTTGCATATTGTTTGTGTTTGCTAGGAAATATTCTCTTGATCCAGAACCAATGCATTCATGTGTGGTTTTGTTTTTGTTTACAGTGGATATGACACTTTTCAAGAGGAAAGCATTTCAATCCCTTTTACTTAAATGCATCATGTGAACATAGAAAATGTGAATTTACATTTTTTTGTGATATAATATGTACTTAAATTTTGCATTCGAGATAATTAACATGAGCTTTAACTCCTTATTTGCTTTATATCTAGGGCAAGATTTTCAACCTCCCTGTTTCTCAGATTCTCCACCCTGAAAGGTAGATAAGAGCTCTTTACCTGGAAGGCGGCTATATGCCATGCCCTCTTCTTCTCCACCACAGCATTCTAAATCTTTGCTCACAATCTGTCCACCACAGCACTGCTGGCCATAGCCATCATGAAGCCTCCCAGCACAGCAAATCTGGTTTCCTGAGGAGGAGTAAGGCATTTTGCCACAGCAGGAGTCACCGATGCCAGTGGAAACCCGATTGTGCTGTTCATCTGGACAACATACTTCACCTGTCAATTTAGGACAATAACAATCATTGCATAGTTAAAAAAATATGCTTTGACTCACAATGAAATTTTATCAGTCATATTGCAGATGCCAACTGGTTGATGGAACTATTAGAAAGAATGCTGTCATTTTGGAGTTGCAAAATTTCAATACGACTTAAAAATTTTTGTATTAAAGAGGTATAAACATGTATCTACTCATATACACAGGTGGTAACTTAGAAGTAACGCTATGCTGCCTATTTCCTCTCTCACCCCTAAGAAATGTGTACATTAGGTCTGGTAACGTGATTAAGTAACATTACAAAAAAGTTTGTCCACAAATACTTTTCTATCTATGTCATGTATTTTTCTGGAAAGTGGAGTGGATTCAGAAATTAACCTAAAAGTTGGATTCCCTAGATTATGTTTTTTTAACCAATTTATAATCATTTAAGCAAACAAAATACTTTCAATGTGAAGATCAATTAAAAGAGAGGAGATAAAAATACTATATTCAAGTCAGCACATCAGTACTTTGCTGGGCTGTGGAAGACACTGAATTTCACTAATGTAGTTGCACCCACATGCTCCCTTTGCATGATATTCCAGGAAACTTGAAAAAAGAATAAGATAGTCTTTTGCCTAGTGCCATGGTACCAAAGTTTAAATTTTATAAATGTCAATAGGCAGCATTTGTGGGGGTAGGAAGATGCTCTAAAAGACAGAACAACTCCAAAGGACAAAAAAAATAATTTTTCATCTTTTAAGGATACCTTGGAAAGGACTACTAACAACTTGGTGGATCTAAAATTAAAACTGTATTGCTCCTCTCTAGCTCATGACCTAACTCTCAGTTGACCTCCTTTCTGAACCCTTGGACCCTGACTCTCTCTTCCCTCTTGCCTAACTCTTCTTTTTTTGTGTCTTCAACAGATCCTCCTCTCTTCACTTCACCCTTTAAAATATATCTTTCTCCCTGGACAATATTCCCTCATTTTATCTTATAAGGTCTATAAGTATATTGGCCAGCCTCTGGAAGGTCTTAAAGCTCTAAACCATGATCCAGATAAGATTTACATAATCTAGTTAATGACATGCCAAACCTTAATAAAAGGAAGACTCAAATTCACTAAAATAATTAGGATTCCCTTAAGAATTTATGGTCCTGGACTTCCTGATCTTTATCAAATAGTTTATCTATGTTTGAGGTCGAAATATTCTAAAGCTTGGTTAGTAAAAACAAGATGACTTGCTTACCAAAATGATATTAAAAATATGGGGTAATATTTATCTATGGATACATATGTAAAGAACATAAAAAAAATAGGAACAAGAATGCCTAGCAGGTATCCTTGAAGTCTTTCTTATCCATATTCATTGGTCAAAAATCCATTCTAGTAGATGAAATGTACAAATTACTAGAAATACACAACCTAAAAGACTGAATCATGAAGAAATAGAAATTTGGAATAGACCTATAACTATTAACAAGATTGAATCACTTATTAGAAATCTCCCAACAAAGAAAAACTCTAGACCAGATGGTTTCACTGGTGAATTTTACCAAACATTTAAAGAATTGATATTAATCCTTCTCAAACTCTTCTAAGAAACTGAAGAGGAGTAAATACATCCTAACAAAATTTATGAGGTCAGCTTTGCCCTGATGCCAAAACCAGACAAGATAATTTAAGAAAGAACAAAGCAAAAACTACAGACCAATATCCCTTATGAAAATTGATGTAAAAATCCTAACAAAATGCTGGCAAACTGAATTAAAGAGCATATTTACTTATTTATTTATTTATTAAAGATTTTATTTATTTATTTGACACAGAGAGAGAGATCACAAGTAGGCAGAGAGGCAGGCAGAGAGAGAGGAGGAAGCAGGCTCCCCACTGAGCAGAGAGCCCGATGCGGGGCTCGATCCCAGGACCCTGAGATCATGACCTGAGCCGAAGGCAGAGGCTTTAACCCGCTGAGCCACCCAGGTGCCCCTAAAGAGCATATTTAAATGATTATCCAACATAACCAAGTGGGATTTATTCCTGAAAAGAATGCAAAGATGGTTCAGTACATGAAAGTCAGTGTGATATACCATATTAACAGAATGAATAAAGAAAAACACAAGATTACCTCAAATGACATAGAAAAAACACTTGACAAAATTCAACACTATTCTATTATAAAAACATTAAATAAACCAGGAATAGAAGGAAACTACCACAACACAAAACAGAGCATATATGAAAAACCCACAGCTAACATTATAATCAACAGTGAAAGTTTTTCTCTTAAGATCAGGAAGACAAGGCTGTCAGCTTTTGCCACTTCTATTCAACATAATATTGGGACTTATAACCAGAGCAATTAGACAAGAAAAAGAAATTAGGAACATCCCAACCAAAAAGGAAGGAGTAAAATTATCTCTGTTTATAGCAATGCAATTTTATATGTAGAAAACCCTAAAGATTCCACAAGAAACCTGTTAAGACTAATAAAAGAATTCAACAAAATTGCAGGATACAAAACCAACACATAAAAATTAGTGTTTCTATACACAAAACCTGAACAATCTGAAGAGGAAATTATTTTTAAAAAAATAATTCCATTTACAATAGTTTAAAAAATACTTAAGAATAAGCTTAACCAAGAAGGTAGAAGACTTGAACACTGAAAACTACAAAAGGTTGATGAAATAAATTAAAAAAGACACAAATAAATTTGACATCCCATGTTCATGGATCAGAAGATGATACTGTTAAGATGTTAATACTACCCAAAGTGATCTACAGATTCAATGCAATCTCTATCAAAATCCCAACAATATTTTTTGCATAAATAGAAAATCTATCCCCAAGTTGCAATGGAATCTCAAGAACCCCAAATAGCCAAAACAATTTTGAAAAAAAAAACAAAGTTGGAGGTCTCACACTTCCTCATTTCAAAACTTACTATAAAGATACAATCAATACTACAAAGATACAATTAATAATCAAAATGGTGTGGTCCTGGTACAAAGACAGACATACAGACTGACGGAACAGAATAGAGAGCCTAGAAATGAAACTACAAAAATAACCAAATAATTTTCAACAAGGGTGTCAAGACCATTCAATGATGAAAGGACTATCTTTTCAGCAAATGGTCCTTGGAAAAATAAATATTCACTTGCAAAAGAATGAAGTTGAATCCTTATCTTATATCATGTACAAAAATTAATTCAACATGGACCAAAGACCTGAATGTAAAGATAAAATTACAAAATTCTTAGAAGAAACATAAGGGGAGATCTTCAAGACATTGGACTTGGCAATAATTTATTGATTATGACATCAAAAGTACAAGGCAACAGAAGAAAAATAGATGTATTGCACCTCATCAAAATTTAAAAGTGTTATGCATCAAAAGACATTAATGACTGTATAAAAAGGCAAACCATAGGAGAAAATATTTGTAAGTTATATAACTGATAAGGGACAAACACCCCAAATTTCCCAAGAATTCCTGTGACTCAGCAATGAAAACACAAACAACCCATTAAAAAAATGGCTAGAAGACTCATACAGATATTCCTCCAAAGAAGATGTACAGATGGCCACTAATCATATGGAAAGATGTTGAATATTTTTAATTATTAAGAAAATGCATACCAAAACGCTATGAGATACTACTTTATAGTCAGAAAGAACAGCTATTATAAAATAAAGAAACAGAAAATAATATGTTACCAAGGAATTAGAGAAGTTGGGTCTTTTGCATATAATAAATTGCACGTTGTTGTGGAGAATATAATATAAGATAGCTTCTGTGAAAAACACTAAGGCAGTTCCTCAAAAAATTTCACACAGAATTTTCTTATGATCCAGGAATTTCACTTCTGAGTATAAAGTTAAAAAAATATATAAGCAAAGCAGGACTAAAACAGGTATTTGTACACCAATGTTCATAGCAGTATTGTTCACAAAAGTCATAAGGTGGAAACAATCCAAATATTCATCAGTAGATGAATGGACAAAGAAAATGTGGTATATCCATACTATGGAATGCTATTCAGTCTGAAAGACAAAAGAAATTCTCATATATTTTAGAATACAGATGAACCCTGAAAACATAGTATGTGTATATGAAGGACACAGAGTAGTCAAATTTATAGAGTCAGAAAATAGAATGGTCATTGTCAGGGGCTAGGGGCTAGGGACAACAGGGAGTTAATGTTTAATGGAAACAGAGTTTCAGTTTGGGAAGATAAAATGTTCTGGAAATGGTGGTGGTGGTGATTGCACAACCATGTGAATATACTCAATGCTGTTGAAATACGCACCTAAAATGGTGAAAATTATAAATTTTGTTATGTATACTTTACTACAATAAAAAAGTCCAGTTCCATAAACAGGGGAAACATAATTCCATGCCTAGTTTCAGAGACCACTTAGCTACCAGAAGGAATACTCTGTTCTCAGTGGAAGTCAAGATTTCAATAATTCCTTGGAAATCAGAAGATAGGATAGTAGACGATGTCTTCTCTCTAAATTAGAAGAACTTGATGAGCACTTGGAAGATACTTTGGCTCACAAAAAAGAAAAAAATGGATCAAATTAATAGATTTCAGATTAAGCAACTAAATAAAGGATGTACAAGGACATATCCATGTCTAGTCTACACAAAGACGAATGTCATTTTCGTAAGGAAAGGGGACACTGGAAGAACATTTGCTCTACTTTAGCTAGAAAGAATTTAAAAAGGAAAAAGACAAACACTGGCTGGCACAAGAACCTCTTTCTGTTAAAGCAGCTGCTCTGGTCAATCCATAACTGCCTTTACCACAAAAAAAGATAACTTTTCATGCAGTGGTAGAAACTGAAGTTTTCATATCTAATTGATATTGGGGTTACACTGTTATAAATTCTACTATGTTTCTATCATTCCTTCCTAGGAATAACCTGTCTCAGAGGTAGACATTTCAAATACATTCCAGACTCTCCCTTTGTCTTTGTCTTCTCTTTAATCAACATACTTTTCTGCTAACTTTGTATTTTTTCCACTTTGGTGCATTTGATGGGAGGAAATTTTTTTTGTTAATGGGATGCTAGGACTAAATGTGTATACACAAACCTATTTCTTGAACTCCCAGCAGAATCCCCAGCCTATAATTTGATGATGGCACAGGCTAACTATCTAATTCCTGATGACTTCATGATCTACATCTCAGACCTTGAATCTGTCTTCAAGAGTCACTGGGGCAAAGAGAGTTTAGATATGGGATTCATAGAAGAGGTTAAACCCTTAAAGGTCTCTATAAATCTATGTCCTTCTTGAAACTGGCTAAAAATTCACTAAAAAACAAATGGTGGTTGTTGAAAAAAATCAGGTCCATTGTACCCACATAACTCCAGAAAAGACTTCTTATTCCCTATTGTAATCCTTATAATATCTCATTCATTCCATCCAAAAAATAAATGACTTGTATACTACTTTGTCCAAGATTTAAGGGCCATTAACAAGATTGTGCTTCCTCACTTCCCATAGTTCCCAACCTAATACCATCCTCTCTCTAGTCCCTGCGACAGTTGCTTAGAGTCATAGATCTATGGGTAGCAGTTTTTCATATACTCTTGCACTCACACTCCCAGTATCTTTTTTTATTCACTTGGGATAATTATGCCCCAAGAGTTTACAGAAATGCCACTTTAATTTTCATAATTATTTTACCATAGCATTAGAGTAATAAGCAGAATATGACCTCCCAGAGATGTCCATGTACTAATCTCTGGAATCTGTGAATATGTTATGTTAATGACCAAAGGGGATTAAAGCAGCATGATGGAATTGAGCTTGATAATGCTATGTGAGAAAGGACTGAGTACTATCGCAAGGCTGGAAGATGGTAGGAGGCCCCTAGTCAAGGAATGTGTGGGCGGCCTCTACGAGGTGGAAAAGGATTCTTTAAGGCAGTCTGGCTTGATACACTGTTTCTGGCCCATTGAGACCCATTTGGAACTTCTGACCATGAGAAATGTAAGGTAATAAAATTGTTTTGTTTTAAGCCACCACGTTTCTGGTAACCTAGGAAACTAATACACTAAAGATACTTGGTTTCCGCTTTAAAACTGCACTCTTACACAATGTGTGGATGATCTTCCGTTATGTTCCTGTGAAAGCTTGACAAATTGATTCTCTGTATTTGTTGACAGTGGTAGCACAGAAATGACATAGTTTCCAAGCATCCGTGTTTTCAGAACAAAGCGCATTTCCTAGGGTCTGGATTTGAAACTGTGAGGTCATGCAAAATAGAAAGTCTCTTTCTCTTTAAAGGTTGGAAGCTATTTGTGACTTCCCTAGTCAAATGCTGAAAGCCAGCTTAGATAAAGGATTGCTTGGTCTCTTAGAATCAACAAGAATCAATGAGGATTCCTGGGCTCATAGGATCTCAATGTCCATTAGACATTTGATTCTTAGCTTTTACGAACTGGTTGCCCTTTAACAGAATTGGATAAAAGTGGACACAACTGAGTCTTTGCTCTAGAATAATTCATAAGAGACTATCTCTTGTCACCTACAGGATGCCTCTTAACCTCATGTACTCTAATGCTCCCCAATTCTTATCAACCTTTCCTTCTATTTGCACACGAAAACTTTGGGGGGTCTAATTCCAGAAATCAGAGACATAAATTTCCCACTAATATTACTTAGTTTAAATAACCTAATGAAGGTCAAACAACTAATAAGTGAAAGAAATGAGATGTGAAGCCAGGCAGTTTGACCCCAAAGTCTGTCATTTTTATCCAATCGTTACTCAGCATCAAACCAGCAAACCCCTATACAGAATTTTCTTTTATTAGAATATGATCATATACATTATTACCTGAAATAACGACCTTAGTCTCTAACTGGGACGTTTTTGCTTGCTTTCTTTAAATAGGAATTTTCAATGTAATTTTAATGGAGATAAATTTTCTTTCTTTCTGCTCTACCAATATGCCAGAAAAGCATATTAAATTACATGTATGAAGTCATTACATTATTATATAATACAGTATCTCTAATGGATCAATCTAATTTTTAATCATATAAATTTCAGTCTCCACTAACAGAGTGACTTGATCTTGTTCCTATGTCTTTCTTTTCCTATTTATAGAATAAAAAAAGAATTCTAAGGCATATGACTTTAACATTTTTTAACATTTTATTTAAAAAATCACCCATTTAAAATTGACCTATTGGGGTGATGCATAATTCTATGAATTTTAACATAAAGATACAATTAGGATACAGATGAGTTTCATCACTCCCCCGAACTCTATACTATTCTTTCAGTCATGCCTCCTCTCATCTGTCACCATTGGCAACCACCGATTTGTTCCCCATCGCCACAGCTTGTCCTTTCACATGTCATATAAATGGAATCTCCCAGGACATAACTTTTGAGCCTGGCTTCTTCCTTTTCCTTTGCCTTTCCTTTCTTTTCTCTTTCTTCTGTTTTTCCTTTCCTTTCCTTTCCTTTCTTTCTTTCAGATTTTATTTATTATTTGACAGAGTGTGAGCACAAGCAGGGGTAGCAGCAGAGGAAGTGGGAGAAGCAGGCTGTCCACTGAGCAGGCAGCCTGATGTCTGGCTTGATCTCAAGGACCCCGGGGTTATGACCTGAGCTGAAGGCAGACACTTAATGGACTGAGCCACCCAGGAGCCCCAAGACTGGCTCCTTTCACTCAGCATAGTATCTTTCTGGTTTTTATTAGTAGTTTGTTCCTTTTGATTCCTGGGTAGTATTCCTTTGTGTGGATACACCACAGTTTGTTCCTTTACCCACTGAGGGACATTTGAGCTATTTCTGGTTTTGGGCAATTATGAGTAGAACTGCTATAAACACTTGTGAGCAGGTTTTGTATAAACACAAGTTTTCATTTCTCTAGGGAAATTACCAAGGAGTGGGTCAGGGTATAATCAGTTTTCTCTGAAGGTATGAAATCCTGGAATGTAGGGGACAGTTGGCTTAGTTGACAGTCTTTAAAAGGATCCTTTCTAAAAAAAGATTTTACTTATTTATTTGTCAGAGAGAGAGAGAGAGCACAAGCAGGGGAGCAGCAGGCAGAGGGAGAAGCAGGGTTTCGCTGAGCAAGGAGCCCAATACAGGACTCCATCCCAGGACATGGGATCATGTGGGATCATGATTTGAGCTAAAAGCAGATGCTTAATAGATTGAGCCATCCAGGCATCCCTTTTCTTTCTTCCTTCCTTCCTTCCTTCCTTCCTCCCTTTCTTTCTTTCTCTCTCTCTCTCTCTCCTTCTTTCCTTCTTTTCTTCCTTCCTTCCTAAGGATTTTACTTATTTATTTGTCAGAGAGAGAGAGAGTGAAAGGATCCTAAAACACGGTATGCATAAGCAGAAGGAAATTCTAATTTTTTCTTCTACTAGAGGCCAAAAAAGGAGGAAAGACCTTATTGTGAGCAGTGAAGTCATTGTACTTGTTACCATCCTCTGGGTAAAAGGATTTTGAAACTTGGTCTCAAATGTGGTTGCATGTTTTTTAAATCTCCACAGCCAGAAATCAGTGTATTTTCTTGGCAAACTTTAACATAACCTACCACATGGTAAAGGGGCAGCATAGTTAGTTAAATATCATTTAGGACAACTGTGGGTTTAGAAGAAACATTGTGTGTGTGTGTGTGTAAACATTGTGTGTGTGTGTGTGCGTGTGTGTCTGTGTCTGTGTGTGTGTGTATGGGAAAATCTATATATTGGGGAAAACCAACATTTTTTAAAGCCAGTTTTTAGGATAACAAATATTAATTAGTTTAGATATTTTCTTATTCAGTCACTGACAGAAGAAAATGCTTTATAAAAAGAGATGTGGATTATATCAATGAGAACCAAAACTTATCCTTTTTCCCTCAAAAAGGTCTATTAGATGTAAGATACAAGGATCAGTCACCTTCTCATTAACCTCTCAAAATGAATCTATTCCACGACAGGCTTGAAAATGTTTTCTCTCTAAAAGCTACCATGCAGTCTTCACAGTTAATTGTTATTCTTATCAAAGAATGACCCACATTAACATTTAGCTTGAGGTCATTAGCATATTTATAAAAAAAAGGGGAGTGGAATAAGCATTCTTTCCTCTGCCACTCTTTGTTGTAGAGTGCTATAAAGGAAAGTTGTGAGAAAAATACGAAGTAAATATTATTAACTAATATTTCAGACTTATCTATAAATATCAAAATGCCTATATCCATCTTAGCCTGGAACTGACAGAGTACTGATTGAATTTTAATTGCATTTAGATACAAGATGGTTTGGGGTCACTATGCTTTCTTTCTTGATGTAAACAGTGTTAAAGTAGTTAACAATGACCATTGGCTGAGGACAGAGGTCACAATATAATCTCTTCATTTAGGTACATTGAGATTAATGATTGCAGCAAAACACTCTCTTTGATTATCCCATGAGATTGCATTTTTTTCCCTTGACACTATGGTAGGCATTCTAATACTGTGATAAATGAACTACTTAAAAGGAATCCAGATATGGACCATGCTCAACAGTTTGGAAGTTACTGAAATGTTTGAGTTTTGAATGAGCATGTGTCATATACAGATCAGGAAGGTTTTGAAAACTCTTGCTTCAAAAATTACTTATTAAAAAGTTTTGTATAATGTCAATAAATGACTTTTGGATTTTCATGGTTTATTTTATCTTCAGGAAAAAAGAGTTAAGATTATTTGAATTTCTTTTCTTTTCTTTTTTATTTTTTTTAAGAAAGAGAGAGACTACAAGGGCAGGGAGGGGCCCAGGAAGAGGGAGAGAGTCTTAAGCAGACTGAAGTGCTGAGCATGATCCCACAACCTTGAGATCATGACCTGAGCCAAAACCAAGTGTCAGATGCTCAACTGACTGAGCCACCCAGGAACCTTGGAATTTTTTTCTTTTAATTAGATTGTTTTCTTAGCTTGAAATCTGACAGTTGTGTTAGGACTGAGAAGGGTGAAATGCAAATCTAAGAGTTAACAGACATGATGAATATAACCAATGATTTTTCATCAATGTTAAGGGACAGAGAATATTTTCTTAGTTTCAACAGTTCACTGCAAATCCTAATATCAAAAATTTTCATGAGACTTGGTAATAAAACCCCTATTATTTAGTTCTATGTTAGAATTAGAGAAAATCCTGGTATGGTCCATTAGTCTAAACAACAGGAAAGAAGACAACAGAACATGCCCATCGCATCTATATAATTATATTTTTCAGGGCAAATTTTTGCAGGGGAAAGAAAATAGGAAATGTAGTAGAAAACTCCCAAAGTGTAAACTATTTTGAGAGAGTAAAGCATTTGGCGGAGTTTGATTAGTTGTTAACACGATAATTTCAGGAGAAAGAAGTTATCCTTTTCTACAAAATCCTTATTTCCAACACCATTGTTTTTTCTTACTTGGAAAATCTAGTCAATTATGAAAGTATATTTTGCAAAAGAATAAGAACAGCATGGCTATAAAGACAGATTTGTCTATTAGTATTAAGGAAAAATTATCAAGATTAGAGAGTCTCTGCCTTGAATAAACTTGCATATATTTAATGACCTCACCTTCCCTTTTTGCTCTAGTATTTTTACAAGAGATTTCACTCTCACATACGTTGGATAAGCATATTTATGCCAAACACAAAGGTACACTGAACAATAACCTGAATTAACTGGATGTTTAACATAAATTCCTAGTTAAATTAGGTATCCTGAAGCATTCAGCTTTTCTCGGACATCTTCTCTTTATCCCATATCTGTTTTCTTTGCTTCTGAAGACACAGGCATTAAACTTAGGTGGTAGAAAAAAAAATCTGTATTGTCAATGGCTTTCTCAGGATAAATAGTAACTGTCAGTGGCAGTAATGAAGAGGTTTAGAAGTCTGAAATAGTCACTTTAAAAACTATGTTAACATATATTAACATATTTTGGTTTCTAAGAAAAAATATTTGACTTTCTCTTTTTCCCCCATTGTTTTGCTTCTTAAAGTCCACAGATGAGTGAAATCTATGGTATTTGTCTCTCTCTGTCTGACTTATTTTGCCTAGCATTATACTCTCTAGCTCTATCCACTGGGTTGCAAATAGCAAGATTTTATTCTAAGTAATAATCCATATACCACATCTTCTTTATCTGTTCATCAGTCAATGGACATATGGGCTCTTTCCATAAATGGCTATAGCTGATAATGCTGTTATAAACATTAGGGTGCACAGATTCTTAACTACAGAAAACAAACTGGAGGGTTTGCTGGAAGGGAGGTCAGGGGGAGCATGGATAAAATGGGTGGTGGGTGTTGTGTGAGTACCGAGTATATACAAGTGATGAATCATTAAATTCTACACCCGAAACTAATATTACACTGTATCTTAACTAACTGGAATTTAAATAAAAACTTGGAAAAAATAAAGTAAATAACAGATTCAAAAAAAAAAAAAAAGAGTAAGTCGAGCTGAGCATGGATTTTGGAAAGGCATGCGCAGATCTACCCTCCAACTCTTCCACTCCCACGTCTCTGAGCCTGCTTTTGTTATCGATCCTTTCTGTATCTGTTTCCTTATTTATACACCTTAGATAAAATACCAATATCCTATAGTTGTGGGAAGTATATAAGGTATCATATGTAAAACCTTTAAATACAGAGCCTGCCAGAGAAATACCAAATGTTATCATCTTTATTCTCAATTTGTATAGTTTCGTGTGGTTGAAATTTGGACAGTGCATATTTGGACACTCAAAACAAGAAAGAAAACGGGAGTGCGAGGAGGGAAAAGTCTCTCTTTGCTGTTCTTCGCAGCAACCTTCTTTCTGCCCCACCACAGACAGTGGACTAGTCTCCGATAAACAGAATTTGTGTTTATAATCCATCCAGGGACAATGCATGATTAGTCCAGAATAGGAATGGAGGAAATGAAGAATGGCTTCATGGGGTGGAACACTTAGAAATTCACAGAATTGATGGTGAAAATGCTTAGCCATGGGAAGAAATAAAGTGAAAAATAAAGGGATTTACCAGGTCTTGATAAAGTTCCTTATGTGGTAGATACCATAAGTCCCTTGTGTTCCTTCTCTTTTAGTACCTACCTAGTCTTGCTTAGATTTCAACAAAGCTGAAAGAAGAAATGATATTTAAAAGCAGGCGGCTGGTTATGTGTTAGTCATTCAATTTTTGTTGAGGAGATGCTTGAAATAGTTGATGGGCATGAGTCATGGATTGGCTTTTTCAGGTTCCCAGACTACTGATGTAAGGGCCAAGGGCAGCCGCCCAAGATGGCCCATTCTGGCATGAAGATTTTTTTAAGCTAAAGGCAATCGAGACCATGAAGGCTGAAGAGAAACTTTTGCCCCTCCCTTAAATACATAGAAGAATCCAAATTGGCTGTCTTTCCCAGAATAGGGATTATTAGGAGAGATAAATTTCATCTGAGTGACCCATCTGTACGGCAGGGCAAACAACTAATTACCAAACATCTGCTTTTCTTCTTGTTGCTCTGTGAATACATTCCTTTCCTCTGATGTCCCAGGTCCCTACCCCCTCCCCCTTAGTTCAGAATGACATATAGACCTCATTTTGCCTGACTGTCCTCACTGTCTTTGGAATTTCATCGTTTGTGTGGATTCCTGGTAGGCACATTATTAAAACTGATTTTCTCCTGTTAATCAGTTCCCTGTCAATTTGGTTTTAGTCCAGCTAGAAGATGCTTGAAGAGGACAGGGATTCTCGCTCTCCAACACTGAGCACACCTGGAAATGATCCTCACCTGGTAGAATTCTGGTATAATACCCAGAGCAGCAGTGATGATCTGGTTGAGCCTCTCGTATTCGGCCGCCACAACAAACCGAAGTTGAATTCAAAATGAATGGGATATATTTCTCTTCACAGCAGTGGTGCCCAGGCTGGGGGTCGTAGAGAACTCCATTACAGCAAACCTGAAGATAGGAATTGGGGTTAAAGAAGTATCAGTTTAATTAAAAGTACTAGACCATCCTATCTCATGTGATACAATTATACTCTAGTTGCCCTTGACCTGAGACCAAATGTAGTATATTAATGATAAAAATTCAAAAGTTTGAAAAATGCATTTTCCCAGTATCGTTTAAATTTTATATATGCTATGATACAATGTAGCTTTTTTAGACTTCAAGCATGTTTTGTGCTCTGTTATCACACTCTATAAATATGAATTCTCTTTTGAATGTCAATGCTCCCAATGTAAAGAGGATTTAGAATTGCAAGTGAAAAATTGCCTTCATATATGTGTTTTTATTTTAATCAGTGTTTAATTTGAAAACACATTTATGGAAACCTCTCTCTCATCGATCTTTGCTTTTTTTTAAATAAATAGCCTTTTCCTTATAATTTATATGATCATTTATTTACAAACCCAATCTTCAGACAAGGCAATCTCAACAGACTCTCACATTTACATATATATATATACATGTACACATACACACACATATATATGACATATATATGTATATGTCATAGGCCACCATATTAAAAAAAGAAATTTATATGGAAATTAATTTTGAAAAGCCCTTTTAATGATGTGTTTTTTTCCAGGAGCTGTAGAAGAAATTATGTGCTTGAACAATCAAATAATTATTTGCATGCTCACTTGAGGTCTGAGAGACTGACATTCTGTATATATAACAAATCAAATGCTAAATAGTTGCTGAAATGTAGCCTCAGAACCTACACTTGGCATAAGTCACGTAAATTAGATAGAAGCTTCCTGTGGCAGGCAAAATCAACCACTATTTAAAGGTGCTTCTCTTTTTCCATTTTGCACATCGCTATTTCTAGCTTGCACCAACTCGTGAATCAAGCTCAGTATAAAGTGGCAGAACGTGGGCTAAGTCTTCAAACACCACTAGTGTAGTACTTCATTCATTTTTCAAAAATTATCAAAGAACAAAGAAACAGCGCTCTTAAATTCAAAGTTTACCCCTGCAGGTAGCCATGCTAAATCAACTGTGATAAATTTCCTTTTCTGTATTTAGTTATTGAAAGACCCGCGGATCCCCTTACCCAAGAATTCAACACTGCCACAGGATGCAAACAGCAAGAGGTTCTTTATTGTTACGCAGGCAGCAAAAGGTTCTTTATTGTTACGCAGGTGCCTGCGGGTGGTCAGCGCGCGCCTGCAGGTGGTCAGCAGCTCCTGCTAGCTGAGCACACCTGGCTGGGGTGGTGCAGGATTTTTATAGACAGGTACAAACAAGTCCCGGATGGGACGGGGCCGATTGGCTGACAATTTGAACATTTGAAAAAAGGCATACTTGGTGTTATAGGATTGGCTTTGGAAGACCCCCTCGCGCAAAGAGAAAGGCGGGAAGGGGAAACAAAGAGGGGAAGTTTGACCTTATTACTCAGCAGAAAGACATCCTGCCTACCTGACTATGCAGCCCCCTGTCTACGTGACCTACGTGACCATGCAGCCCCCTTGCCTATGTGACCATGCCTCGGCTATTAGGAGAAGGTATCTTGTTCAAACAGGAGACAAGTGTCATGCCCTAAAAGCCAAGGGGTTACAGAAAGGCAAAAGAGCAGTTACATTGAATTCAACCCTGGGGGAAGGGTCTTTTCATTGCAAGGGGAGGAGGGGGTACTCTTACACAACAAAAGAGCAGTTAATTAGTTAACGACGGGGGGGGGGGGGGTCCTTTCATTATTAGCAGTGAGGATTCAGAATTAGTCTCATGCCAGAGATAAACTGGGTGACCTTCTCTTTGATGCCATACTCTGTGTGAAAAGTAAATTTGAAATTATGACCCATGTGTAAGACTTAAGCACAAAATTGCCATGTGTTTATTTGGGGATTTAAGGATGCTGGTCATTTTTGCTTTCAGGGGAAAACAATGCTCACCTTCTTCTAGTTTTATGACAGTGACCTAAAATCTTGCTCTTTGTCGTGTGGTCTTAAAGGATTTGTTCAAGTCCAATTCTCATGAAGAGAATTTCTAGACATTGAAGTACATCTAGTCGTTTTCTTCAGTAAGCTTCTCTAGTCCTTATCATTTTCTT
>NC_081566.1:52205378-52219684 GCF_022355385.1 Mustela nigripes
GTGGGATCGTCACCGGAAGGTGTATTTAGTGTGGTGGGATCGTCACCGGAAGGTGTATTTAGTGTGGTGGGATCGTCACCGGAAGGTGTATTTAGTGTGGGTGCATCAGAACTGGTTCATCCCATCTTCCCACTGCCATTCTCAGGCTCCTTTAGCCACATGAAACTTGTGAATTTTTTCGAGTGCCTTTTGGTTCAGATCATTGGTGGGTCCCCAAAGTGATATGCTCAAGCAATTATTTCTCTCGGGAGGTCTCCACGTAAACAGAATTATTTCTTAATTTCTAATTCAAGTTTCAAGTTAGCTGTCTCAGAAAACATAAATGGAAATTTCACTAACTTGAGTTGATAAGTGTGTACCTCATATCTGAATAGCCTTTTCCTTGTTCTATAGTTTTCCTAAAGCAAGTCTATAATGTAGTGATTCTCAAAATACAGTTCCTGAAACAGATGCAAAGGATTCACCTGGGGACATGTTAGAAATGCAAATTTTCACACTCCACCCAAGATTTACCAAATTTGAGTTCCTGAGGGTGGGACCTGCAATCCGTGTTTTAATAAGCCTTCCAGGTCTGATGATCACTGGGGTTTGAATAAATGGTAAGTTTTGTATATGTATTTCTAGTCCTCCTGATATTGTGGTGATTTAGCCTAAAAATTCTTAGTCTCTTTTCTGTCTCTTTCCAACTTCTCACCCAAGAAATATATATTCATAGTTAACTCTAAACAGAAATTTACAAACGATTGCTTTCTCTTGAGATTTTAATTGACTTCCTTTATTCTCTTTAACTGTCAATACCTGTGTATGTCCTTAATCCTTAAAAAGAAAAATAAGCCTTTGCTTAATGCATCGAAGATTTCTTTCTCCCAGAGAACATTTTTTTAATGGGCAAATTTATTCCAGCATTTTTCCCTTCAAAAATCCTGAATTTAATTTTATTTTATGGAGGTATGTTCATCACATAGTGTACATTTAATGGCCTAAAATAATGCAAAACTTAGGCATAATGGCAATTCAGGAGACTATGTACCAAAAAAAAGTATAGATAGTAACTGCTAGATTTAAAACATTTCTTAGATGATAGCCACTGCTTGGCCAGTGTCAGCTGTAATAATTTGTATTTTGATCCATATTGCTTCAACAACTCACTTCCTTAATTACTGTGTCTTTTTGCGGTGAATCTTTTGAATTTAGTAACAGCTTTAGTACATTAAATGTGTGGTGTTGTTGTTGACAAACAGGAACATTATTTCATTAGGTGAAATCCTACCTTCAAAGTAAGGATTCTCTGCATCATTTGTCAATAAAAGCCATTTGCAAACTCCTGTCTGGCTGTGTTATTGATCTGATTCCTAAACTGCAACTAATATGAACATTAATCTGCACATGGCCATAATTTTAAAATATTTCCGCCAAACCATGGAAGGTCCTGCTCACAGTTACTCATCAGTGTCATGGAAACTAACAGCCAGTTGTAGCTGAATGGATTTGTTGCAAGGAAAATTCAAGTCATTCAATCAAATACAAATTCGGGAGTTCGTTGCCATTTCAATAAACTAATATTTCCTGTGAAGATGATAAAAAATGAGAAGGCTAAGATGTTCATGAGGAGGAAGGGTTTTTATGAGCATCCTTTCTTTTCCTTGGGGTCTTCCTGATAGACTAGTGGAAAAATTGATTATGACAAATCATGGTTTAGGAAGCAAGTGATTTCACCAGGAGTGTTTAGTGAGAAAAACATATTTCGCTGACTCATATGAAAAGATATACCTTAGTTTCCGGAGAATAGCACCTATGTCCACAGATGCTTTTAGGTTTTTGACACTTCACTGCCTTGCATACCTCGCCCCTGTGGTCCTTTCTTAACTTCTGGGTTTTAGGGCATGAAAGCCATGTTTTACGTAAGACATCATATCCAAGAATGATACCATTTGGCTTCCCTGGAGACATCCAATCAACTTGAAGGGATCTGCAATGGATAGAATAATCAATACCTCTGAAAAGATAACATTTAACATCACTGCTCTCAGCCTCATGTACTTCCAGTTAATCTCCCAGATTGGTCAAAAGGTCCATTTTGTCAAGAACTTCTTAATTAAGAAGCTGCAGCAAAAGAATATATACAACTACCATACAGTATGTTTAGAGAATCCATGAAATCCATGGAAGCTTTTGGGACGATAACATATGACGAGAGTCCAGTGATCTCCCACTCTAAACTACAGAGACAGGAGAGTACCACTGTTTTGGTTAATCAGGAAAACCAACAGGAAAATTTGGTTGGACAAGGAAAAATAAGACACAGGTAATATGAAAAGGTGGTAAATAAGGTGGAAATTAGAACATGTTGCAGACCTCATCTATCCTTAAAATCCCCATCTCCTTTGCCTTCCTTTCCCAGCTCACACATAGCTGTTCATAGATATGTAGCTAGAAAACCACAGTGAGGGTCTCTGAAGGTTCCTAGGCAATTTCAGCTTTCTTGACCCAGCCATCACCTGCCCCTTTTCCCTGTCTGTTAAACATGATGTCTGCAACTTCAGCAACTGCAACTGCAACTGCAGCCACTTGAGAAAGATCATAAGAATCTCCAAGAGAGGCACCATGATATTTGGTACAGGTGAACCAACACCAGCCACCATTTACAATCTCTGGAACTATTTACTTAAGCCGCTGTTGTTGGGTGTCTTTTTACCTGAAGCCAATATAAATGTGCAAATTGACAAAATCTTATTATCCGTGGATAAACTTACCAACTGGTAAAAAAAAAAATCGATAAATGTATTATTTATAAATTATATCATGATAAACTAAATGTAATATCCTTCCAAATATACTTTGCTTAGACATATCTTGATATTTGACTAATATAAAAAGATTTGTTTCTCTAATAATTTTTTAAAAGATTATTTATTTATTTGAGACAGAAAGAGCACATGAGCATGGGGCGGTGGGGAGAGGAGAGTGAAAGGGAGAAGCAGCTCCTCAGTGAGCAGGAAGACCTACATGGGGCTGGATCGCAGGCCCCTGAGATTATGAGCCACACTGAAGGCAGAACCTTAACCTACTGAGCCACCCAGGAGCCCCTCTAATAATTCTTTAAATATCATAGTTGGACATGTTTTGTGGCAAGAAATATAGGAATTGGAAATTCCCATAACAAATATGTTTACATCATTGTATTCTATGGGATGCTTGATTTTTAAAAGTAGAGCAACAATCATTCTAAATATGAGTATACTATTTTGGGGGGAGGTTGGTATACAATAAGGGCATAGTATTCACCTAAAACTTAACTGCAGTCTCAATGATCTATTAATATTTCTTTTGTTGAAATAAATGAAATCATAACATTAAGCTGTCCACTAGGAATCAACCCTGAATAAGATGATTTGCTCTCATGTTAATGTCATAGAACTTTCATTTTGCAGTTAGGACTACTTGCCAGAATGATACAGCCTAGATGACTCACCATACTATCTTTAGCATTTTTAAAATAAGCTCTATAAGCAGAATAGTTAAAAATTTTAATAAAGTCCCAGAGATTTGAATATGACATATTCTTGAATTTTTTTAGCATGGCAAAGGAAGCCTTCCTATTTTACATGGAAATGTAAAATAATAATTACTTTTATTCTCATTATTTTCAAAACAAGGGTAGAACTTTGACATTCAAGATGAATTCTATTTTTATAATTCTAAAATTTCCAACTATAACAATTAACCAATTACAAACAGTTATCAGGCACTTTTACATAGAAAACATTCCAGTAGGTAATTTGGAAGAGAGCAAGCACACATAAGCTTATATAAGCTATACTTTAAAGTTCTTACAATAAAAATCTTACAATAACTTATGTGACCACTTTTCTGCCATTGTGTTAAGTGGTATTTTTCTTACACCTTTCATTTTAAGAAGAAATGTATCTTTACAGGCAAAATTACTGGACCCTATCAGAATTCCAAGTGACATCACATATTAGGAATTCAATTAAGCCCAAACATTTACATTAAAAAGCAGCAGTCAAGATAAACCTTGACATTTTAATAGACTGCTAAAAAAAAAAAAAAAGAAAATCATTATTTCATTTTCTTGGGGGTACAAACATAACACATTCACTAATAAGACTCTGTAGATAGGAAATTAATGTCACCTACAAGAGAACAGTTTCATAGGTGACTTGTATAGTCACCATTATTATTCTAAGGTCTTTATCCAACTTTCAAAATTAATTCCACATTTTCCAGATACCTCTTTTGTATTCACTGCATAATCAACCACAGGAAAGACTACATTTAAGTGACATTCAAGGGTCTCACTTTTCTACAAAAGCCAGTGAATTAGTAAAGTCTAGAAAACACCAGGTAGAATACCACACCATTGTAACTTTTTCTTCTAGCAGAAAATAAGTGTGGAGTGAGACTACTTATATTTTTAGTGATAACATGAACAGTTTTGCTTTTGAGGATCTGAATCAGATACAAGAAGATAAATGATCAAAGAAGAGTAACAAGTTTAACACCTATACTACACCTCTCATTAGAACCAAAGAAAATGACACGGAACAACCTTTGGTTGCTGATCTGAAATGAAACGGGAAAATGACACAGAAAAACCTTTGGTTGCTGATTTGAAATGAAAGACATCTCTGAGAAATATGCACCACTATTATCTGGATTGATGGTTTCATTCCTTTAATGTTTAAGAGTAAAATAGAAGAAACACTCTTATACCATAGGCATGAACGTTAAATATCAGGGAAACAAACTGAAGCTTTTTGGTATAGATTAGTAAAGGCTGTATGCTCATGCAGAAAAATCAACCAACTGTAAGTCCTTGAATGGATTTTTTGGGTAGATCTGTTCATAAAGTCATGATTGGAGTATAATTAACTCCAGAACACTAGGGACTAAAATTAAGCTACCTTAATAAAGTTTCGGATGAAAGCCATTATATCTATACATATTTTGATACATGGATTTGTAGATACTGTTCAGACATTTTAGTTGGAGTTTTTTTTTTTTTTTTTTTTAATTACATCACGTTGTTAGTTCATCTACTATTTTACTTCTGTTACTACTATATACTACTGTGGCCACCACCACAATAATCACCACTTTCAATTCTTAATTTGGGAAGTACAAAATAACATTGAGGATAGAAAGGAGTATGGAAAAAATCATTTATCACCCACCCTTATGCAGATGAATATTAACATGTTACATGTCAGACAGACTTTTTAATGAAGAATTAGGGTTCCCCTGGTATCTTTAATATTTTATTACCATTTTGTCAAAATGTTCTTGTTTGAACCAAAGAAAAAAAATCTTCATATACTTTGAGATATCAGTCTAGATTATGGATCTGGATTACCTGATCATGTTTACAAAGACTTTTTTCCCCCTTTATTTAACTTGGTTATTTTTCTCAGTTATTTATGTAACACTTAAATTCTTCCAGATTATGGCTATCACAAATGATCAGGTAACTTTTAGTACAGGATTAAATAAATGTTGTATGATGAAAATATTAACTCTCATCTCTCAAATCAAGTCATTGCATATTTAATTATCTATGAGAATATTTAACATAACCTGTAATAGCTAAAAAATCAAAAGACAAAATATGAGTCCTTGGGTAATAGTTAATACAAAACACACATAAGCACAGATCACCGTTTCTAGACTAAACAGTGAGGATCTCATGGGACAAATGCCTGTGGACTTGAATTCAGGAATGAGGACGGGAAGGAAATGGCAGGAAAATCAACATAAGCCAAAGTCAAGGGTGGGCATCATCCTACATGTGTATGGAAGAGTGATGGGACCAACCTGCAGAATCAATAAGCTACATCTGGCAATAAAGGAGGGACAGTTGAATAAAAGAAAAAAGTTTATGGAGTCCCTCAGATACCATGTGGCGTTTGATAGCAAAGTGGTATGACTGTGCAGTGTTGTCACTACCAGAAGATAAAGCCGCATGAGAATTAGTGACCTGACAGGTTAGAGACAGAAATGTCAGTGAGCTACATTAGTAACTCAAGGACAAATGAATGTTGAATGGGATTTCCCTCCTGTATGGGATTTTGAACTACAGCCCCAAACAGGATGACAGATAATGAGTTCCTCCACTTACAAGTGGGAAGTATTTCAACTCTAAAGGGAACATCAGGAGTCTATTGATTTCTGAAGATAAAACTGCTCTTTAACATTGGCCCAAAAGAGCCAATAACCCAAAATAAACAGAATTCTAAGAGAGTTTTAGAAACTCTCACTAAATATTTAGTGAATATTTATTAAATGCCTCCTATATGTTGGGCACTGTTCTATATTCTTCAGTGAATAAGACAGATGAAATCTTCTTTTTATACAAAACTTAAATTTTCCTTGGTTAAGAAAGACAGTAAAGAAACACATAATTATATCATATGTCGGGTGGGTGGTCTGAGAAGGCCTGGGTCTTCCAGGCAGAAATTTCAAAGAAGGGAAGAAGCAAACCCAGAGGAGTTTCTAGGCATAGGGAGCAGGAGGTGTAAAGGCACAGAGACAGCAATGTGCTTGGCTTGTTGAAGAGTCAGTAAATCTAACAGGACTGGACTGGACTGAGCAAGAGACAGAATGTTGGAAAATGAGATCATGTGGGTGTCGGGAGGCTGGAATGGGGGTTTGCTGATGGTGTAGGATTCTGCACAACACAGAAATAACTGGATTTGTTTTTGAGTGTGTTGGAAAGCCATCGGAGGTTTTTGAGGCAAGGAGCAAAAGAGGCGTTATTTACTCGGTGAAGAGTGACATCAAATCCACCCCTTAAATTCTGCTAACATATGGGAAGCTGAAGAAGGCATTCCGAACATGTCACTTAGGGACCCCGGAAGCGGAGAAATGGGAAGCACTTGTTCTCATGGTTGTACTTATTGAGATATAGAAATGTCTAAATCTAATCTATTGTTGTCCCAGGAGAATAGTAAGGAGTTCAGGAACAGCTTGACATGGAGCTTGACAGTCTATATAAGCAAAGAAAAGGTGCTTTCCTTTAGAGAAAGATAAGAGAATCCTGTGGCTAGGTATTATCCAGAGCAGCTGCAGTGGAAAGATAAAATGAAGAGTGCCACATAGCACAGATCGTGAGGTTCTCTTCAACCATGCAATCCTGCAACTCACCTAGGCTTGAGCCAGCTTAAAGATATACTGCTCATGATGGCAGCCTTCTAGGAAGAGGAGACTCCAGAAAGAAGAGTCCTTGGGACGTCCTACTCTGTTGGCACCACCACAGATCAGTTACAGAGAGCAACCCTCATGTCTGGGAACTTGGATATGTGGAGATCCTCTCAGGACCTCTCAAGGGAAATGCAATTGTCCAGAAAAGTGTCACCTGACACATGGAGGCCTTTGATGGTCACTCAGTGTTGTCAGTGAAATAATAACATTGACACACTAGATTAAAGGGGACAGGAAAGAAAAAGCAAAGAGAAGGGAATGGGCAAGGTGTGATCAAGCTGAGCCTGTGACATGGTAGAATCTTTGAACCAGACATGAGCTTAATATTTTGCTGAAGACAGAAAAGACTTTTTAACACTGGATCATGAATCTTAATTACCAAAGTGAGACTCATAACTAAAAATAATACAAAAGCCATAAGATGTTTCTGAGAGACATTCAAGACTTGAAGAGAGGACAACCAAAGGACTATGTTTAAGACAGCAAGTAGTGAGCAAAGAGCAAAGATTTTACCTCTCTGTATCTCAATGAATTGAGACAGCTACATAAATGGGTTACATAATCTTAAATGATGAAAACATGAGCCAGGGTGGTGGTGGTGGAAATGGAGATGAGGTCTCCATTAAGATGATGCGTCAAAAGGAAATGTACTAAAATTGCTATTTAGTCAACTCAGGAGATTAAAAAAAAATTCCAAGATCTATGTCTGTAATAGCATGCAGGTGGTGGTGCATTTGTGAAAATGGCTGTTGGGAAAGATAATGAGTTAGGTGAGAATGAGCTGCTGAGGTTTGAGGTAGTGGAAGCGATGGGTGGAGAGCACTACAGAAAATCAGTGGACAACTGCATACATGAGACTAGAGTGTAGGGAGAAAACAGGGCCAGAGACCTTTGAGACATTGGAATAACCAAAACTGTGATGTTTAAATTATCTGATTAGGAGGGAGAGCCTTTCTATTCAGGACACCCATAATGAATAAATGGATTTGGAATGGACCCAATAAAAGAAATGAATGGGTATTCAGAGTGCAGGGGACAGTGTAGCCCTTAAAGACCAAAGTGTATGAGGAAGAGATGGATTTGGCTGAAATCCACACGGTCTACCTCAGGGACTAAGCAGCTTCTGTGGAAGTTAAAAGAGTTTGGGAAAGAGAGGTTGCTGAGGAAATGGCAGGGTACTGACGGCAGGGACTTAAGAGTAAGCTCGCTATTCTGTAAGGTCTTTTAGTCAAACAGTGTGTCTGTTATCAGAACTCACTGGCTATTAAGATAATAATGGCTGGATTATAATATTGGATTGTATCTGTACAACGGTAGTAAATGTACCTCAAATGAGCCCTTTCAAGAGGGATCCTTTAAAGACCCTAACAGAGGGATACCTGGCTGGCTCAGTCAGTAGAATATGCCACTCCTGATGCTAGGGTTGTGAGTCTGAACACATGTTGGACATACAGCCTATGAAAGAAAGAACGAAAAAATGAAAGAAAGAAAGACAGACAGACTCTAACAGAAAGTTCCAGGTCAAATTAAAATGTGTCTCCAGTTGTCCGTATTGGTGAGAGAGGAAGTTTAAAATATGGGTGAAGAAGAAGACTGATTTGACATATTACATCTACAGCCCAACATTCTATTAAAAAAAGATTAAGTTTTTCACACAAAATATAAAATTTTACTTCAGTCACTGAAAAAAATCAGAAAGGGAAAATTAAAAAAAAAAAGTCATACTCTTAAAAAAAAAAAAAAAAAAAGAGGCCTCAAAATTTCACCTCAAATTTGGTGAGCTGAAAGAGGAAAATCTTTTTCTACAAGCTATAACCTCTTTTGCTATTTTGAACCCTAAACTAAGTAATTTGAAAATATAAGAGGATTTATAAATGATGATAGTGGTTTAACCTTCATTTAAAGACACACAGCCTGTGCTGCTATCATAAAGGCTTCTGAAAAGTCCATATGTAAAAATATAATTTATATCATTCAGTAGCTTCAGGCAAATTTTTAAACAATTATTTGCAAATGCTACAAAGACATTATACCACAGATTCCTCATCAATAAAACAGCCCTGAACTGATTTGGAGCTGAAAACACTGCCATGGTTCCAATTAAAAACAATGAAAGACATGATCTGTGTTCTCTCTCTGCTTTCCTTTGACCCTCATCCATGGAAATCATGCACTTTGGAATACTAGCAGTAACTAATAAAATCTCTTTCTTGTTTATATTCTCTTACTTTTTTTTTTTTTTAAAGCTTATCCAGGTATAGAGAATAAATAAGTAAACTTTCCAGGCAGCCCAGCACTAAGTGAAGCCGTCAGCTCCCGTTTATCATATTTTAGCCCAAACCGAAGATAGCCAGCTATCTTCATCCAGCATAGACTCCACATTCTCAAGGACCAGAATTAATGAATTAACTATTGATTAAATTCCACTCTAGCAAATCCACCAAGGCAAATAAATGAACTACCCAGGGCACGTGTAGGCCATGGCCAGACATGTCTGGGCTATCGATCACTAGTTAGTATTCTTTTGGGATATAGAAGCAGCTGATGATAATATGACAAGTATGGAAAATGTGATGTAGAAGCAGAGTTTATTTCTGGAGGAACAGTGTAAAGAACTAGAAGTGCTCGTGTGATCCTTCGACATTGTTTGCTATAGTGTCTTTGGTTTATATGTAATAGGAAAAGCATGTATAAGTGCTTGTGCTGCAGACATTATAAGGCATAAATTAAGACAAATACAAAGATGACCTGATGCATTCCATGGATATAATCAAACAGGCTCAAATACTATCTGTATATGTTATTAAAATATATGAAACTTAAAGGTTACTGACAACCGTGCCCTACCAAAAATAAACAAAGAATCCAAGAAATATGCGTCTTATTAGAAACCAAGTTGTTCTAAGTGCTATAGAAGTTAACTCAGTCTGCTGACATTTTTCTGGAAAACTTCTCATTTGATTTTGCTCATTGCTAATACAAAAGAGATTTTTTTGAACCAAAATAAAAACATAACTAACAAGTATACATTGCCAGAAGTATAATAAAATTACACAAATAATAACATGCACATAGGAGGCTAACTGCTTTGGTGTTGGTATAATTTTGATTAATGGCTTGGCAGCCTGTGGCTGCTCATTAGAGTTGCCTTTGGAAATTGTTGCTCTTCTATGATGAATCATTTTTAGAAAGGAAAGATTTTCCTTGCCAATATTTGGTTGTGAATGATTTCTATCAAGTTTTTTCTTAAAAAAAAAAGAAATGGAAGCAAGGAAGGTAGAAAGAGAAAAAACAACAAAAAGGAAATAAAGTTGGAATGGCTGGATGGCTCAGTCAATTAAATGTCTGACTCTTGGTTGCAGCTCAGGTCACGATCTCAGGGTTCTAGAGACTGAGCTTCTGCTCAGTGGTGAGTCTGCTGAGATTCTCTCTCCCTCTGCCCCTGGCCCCTCCCTTAAAAATAAATAAGCACTTTTTTTTTTTAAGGAAATAAGGGGGTGCCTGGGTGGCGCAGTGGGTTAAAGTCTCTGCCTTCGGCTCCAGTCATGATCCCAGGGTCCTGGGATCGAGCCCCACATCGGGCTCTCTGCTCAGCAGGGCGCCTGCTTCCCCCCCCTCTCTCTCTGCCTGCCTCTCTGCCTACTTGTGATCTCTGTCTGTCAAATAAATAAATAAAATCTTTAAAAAAAAAAGGAAATAAGTTTGCTAAAGGGATTAGAATTAAAAAAATACGTATGTGGTTGAGAGGGACTTTCTGTGGCTGGCCAATACAGAGTAGACCTATTACCACCTCTTTCTCTGATCAACACTAAAAAGTATGCAAAACAGGAAACAACCATCCGAGGATTCTGAAAGGTTTAACAAAGACAGATAGAGACAATTAGGAGACAACAGAGACAGATCAGGAGGGGAGCTAAAACTTGGGGAAAAAAGATGAAAGATTGAATTTGTCATAGTTTCTTCTCTTATTTCCCCAGTTTAACCCAAGAGCAGTCCCAGTGTAGAACTGTGAACTGGGAAAGAAAAATCTATGTGAGAAACCCTCTTTCTGGCCAGAGTACAAAAAGACCTTATAACCCAGAGAGTGTGGGTGAAATCCCTGTTTTTTTCCTTTTTTCCTCTGGACTCTGCTCTGAAGATGACTCTAGTCAAGGAGCTGCACTATAGCAGTCCTGGTCAAACAAGAATCTAAAATCCTCCCCCAAAAATCCTCTTTCCAACCAGAGAAACCAGGACAAGAAGCTCCTGTGGTCAACAACAACAACAACAAAAATGGTGTGGGGGAGAATAACCCTCTTTTTCCTTCTATTTTCTCTCATCTTATCACACCCAAAACAGTCTCATTTGCATAAAATGTAAGGTAACTTGGAAAGCCAAAATTCCAAAAGAAACCATGTCTTTTTAACCAATCCCACAGAGGAAGTACAAGGAAAATCTGGAAAACCTAGACATTTTGGGAGAAATCTCACAGAAGAGAAAGCAAGGTGATCTTCTAATTCTGTGTATGCACCAACACAAGTCCCGACTCAACTCCAAACTATACATGCATGGTTGCTTCCTATACGAAATCTAAGCATTGCAGCAAAGACTTTGAGACCTGAACCATTACATAATCCCTCAAACAAATACCAGATTAGCCACTGAAAAGTGCACGCATGGAGCAGACATGCATAGCAAAACTTTTGAAAAATGCACTGACATTGGAACCACTGGGCATACAAAGCAAGACAGAATTTGCAGTCTGAAGTTAACCATATGATTACCTGCTAAATGAAGCAAACCAAAATTTCATCCCTCAAATTTTTAACAGGACTCAAATTATCACAACCTAATATTTAAATTGTCTAGGAAACAATCCAAACCCATCACTCAAAAATTACACAAATCAAAAGAAAGCTAAGTGGTTATCTGAATATTGACAAATTATGATTGATAATGAGAAAATTATCAAGAAAGAAAAAGGATATTACACCATGATGAAAGAATCAATTTACCAAGACATAGCAATCCTGAACATGTATGTACCTAATAATAAAGCATGAAAACATATGGGGCAAAAAACAGATAGCTCTAAAAAAGAAATAGATAAGCCACAAATATATTTGGAGATTTCAACATTCTTCTCACAATGTTTTTGAGATCAATGCCAGGGAATGTAACAAAGGCTTTCATCAGTCCAACTGTAGTTTTCTACTTGATCATGAGTTTTAGCTTTGCCTTTCATCCCAGCTTTCCACTGATCCTAGGTAGCCTTAATTCCTATGAACCTGTTTGTTTCTCCTGAGAATCCTCTTCTGATCTCCTGGAAGTGGAATATGCCAGAAGTAGACATATGCACGCATAATATGGAGGTGAGGAACCTTTAATTTTTTGATGATTAATTTTATGCATCAACTTGACTGAGCCACAAGGTGCTCAGATATTTGGCTAAGTATTACTTCAGGTTACATCTGTGACGTTGTTTCCTAGTAGATTAGCATGTGAAATGGTGGACTTGGTTAAGCAGATTGCCTAGTCCTTGTAGGTGGGCATTACCCAATCAGCTGAGAATCCAAATAGCACAGAAAGGTTGAAGAAGGGGAAATTCCCTTTCTTTACCTGACTTCTTGAGCTAAGACAAGTCAGTCTTCTCCTGTTCTCAGCTTTGGACTGGAACCTACACCATTTGTTTCCCTGATCCTCAAACCTTTGAGAGACTATACCACCTGCTTTCTTGGGTCTTTAGTTTTGGGTTCTGTTTCTCAGGAGAATACTGACTAATTATAGGTTCTAACTAGTTTTTTCAGACTTTTACTAATCCTATGATTCCAGCTTTGAACCTTAACCCATCTTTCTCTTCTTTACTATCTTTAAAGTTTGTAAGTGCTTAGATACTGAGGTTCTCTGCAGGGCAAATTAGTTTGTTTTCCATCATTATCTCCCTCTGCCAACCAACACTTTGGTTGTAAACGTTCTCCACTGTACTAAGTCATTTGTTTCTCCTTGCCAAATATTGCTCCCAAAACTGTGTTAAAATCTCTCTTCTGTTGTCTGCTCTGTTGTTTTCCTTACTCTTGTTGTAAAACACCCTTTTTAATGTTTTTGCCATCAGCTTAGTATATTTGAGAGTAAATTTGAAACACAACTAAAAAAATACTGTTCCTCTGCTAGTATCTGTAGGAATCTTTCTTTTCAAGATATTTTATTCATTTATTCATGACAGAGAGAGAGAGAGAGGCAGAGGGAGAAGCAGCTTTCAGGACTCAATTCCAGGACTCTGGGATCATGACCTGAGCCAAAGGCAGATGCTTAACCAACTGAGCCACCCAGATGCCCTGCAGGAATCTTTTTAAAGGAAAAAGGTATTCTGGAAACACAGACACAGACAAGCATTTTTAAATTTCTAATAAAGCTTACAGATTTTTACCTACAGCTGGATATGCAATTTAAGACATATTCTTTATGCCATTCACCTAGGCTTGAGTCATGAGGATGTTAACAGACAAGATATTTGACAACATCCACCCACCTAACTATAATTCTTCCTTGAGTTCTTTGACTGGACTCAAATGTTGCATCTTTCATGATGCCTTCACTGGTAATCCTGGGTAGAGTTTGGTGTTTTTTTCTTTATGTTTTTCCTGCATATTATAAACATATATTATGGTGTTTTTCACATTGTTCTGTAAACATTTGTTTAGGGCCGTGTCTCCAGTCAGTGGACTGAAACTTTGAAAATTTAAAACCATGCCTTATACATTTTTGTATTACTTTTTCTTCTTATATTATTATAGCCACAAATGTATCTGCTGGTAGCTTTTTCGTTTGATTATTTTGCCTCTGTAGAGTAGGCAATTCTGTGGATAGATGGGGAAAATCTGATGGGATTATCAATTAATTAGCACATCTGAAATTAGATGAGTATATATAGAGTGTTGGATAAAAGATATATTCAAGGACACAAGATATGATCTTTGCCCTGAACAGCCAAGCATCCAATTACTTGGGGTTTTCTAACTATTTTAGCCTTCCGTTCTAGTAGAGATTTTTTTTTTTTTTTTTTTATAGTGAACAAAGAAAGTTTTTAATGGGAAAAAAAAAATTACAGA
>NC_081566.1:52219784-52233581 GCF_022355385.1 Mustela nigripes
AATCTGGAAGAAATGGATGCATTTCTTCCAGATTGTCAAATTTATTGCCGTAGAGTTGCTCATAGTATGTTCTTATAATAGTTTGTATTTCTTTGGTGTTAGTTGTGATCTCTCCTCTTTCATTCATGATTTTATTTATTTGGGTCCTTTCTCTTTTCTTTTTGATAAGTCGGACCAGGGGTTTATCAATTTTATTAATTTTTTCAATGAACCAAATCAACGAAAGTAGGAGCTGGTTCACTAGTAGAGATATTTTTAAACTGATTTTTAAAAAGATGTAAACTTCAATATGTTTCAGTGGAAACCTTCATAATTGAAATCTCTTAGAACAGATTAATTATTTTGGTCAGCATGTATATGTGGGAGGTGTGGGCGTATGTGTAATGGTGAAGGGTGATACATTTGGGTGGGTGAAAAGAATGATGTGGGAGGACTCAGATTTCTTTCTCTAGCCTCAGATTGATGTGGCAAGAACAATTGTCATCTCACTTTTGGCTTGGGAAACTTCATGTTAAATCTTTTTATTACTATTATTCTAACTTGAATTGAAAAGAGACTCATTTTCAAACTATGGCTATTTCTCAGCAACAAATGGAGATCCTACCAAGAGTCTGATGATATTGGTAAAGGTTATGCAAAGATTATCTCCCTTGTTTATTTTATAGATGTTTCTAGGTTTAGGGCAATCTGACATATGTACATCTATCTATTTTTTTTCAAAGAGATTAATTTAGAAGGTAGCTAACCTAATTAAAATTATATTCTTTGCATTACCAAAGGATTCACTTAAGGACACATTTAGCGTACGTGCTGCCGAAGAGAGCACTAAGGACACATTTAAATATAGAAAATATTTTGTACTTTCAAGCATTTGTTCACAGGTTACTAAATAAAGGGAGATAATTCTGGAAAATCAGGGACATTAAAACTTAAATATTAGATGATGTGTTCAGTGAAAATCAGTAACTAATAATACAAAAATTCTGATTTACAGATGTTTTGGCGGGGGAGAGAAGGATAAAGGGAAAGAAAGAGAATGTTACCTAGGCTCCACGCCCAGTGCAAAGCCCCACATGGGGCTTGATTTCACAACCCTAAAATCATGACCTGAGCCAAAATCAAGAATCTGATGCCTTACTGACTGAGCCATCCAGGTACCTCTTGATTTATACAGATTTTTATAGCAACTTTTAAAATGAGATTGTCATTGCTGGGATAAAATTTTGGTTTTTAATTTTCATTGCTTATGATCAGCTCTTTAGATTAACTGGCAAAAATTTTACCTTGAAGTGATGCCATGAATTGTGGGCATTGGTATATCACTTGGGGTATCTTCCACAGTGGTGATTTGGGTTCCATTACTCTTCATACAGGCGTATTTGGTACAGACTTCAACCTGTAGACATTAATTTACAAAAGAATACATCCAATTATTTTCAAAGCACAGACTGCCAATGGGTTGAATCCACACACCCTCATTTCACAGGACTCCCCTAGTTCTCTACAACTTCTTGGAGTTCTATTAATATTAATTTTTGATGTCAATTGACTCTACTGGGACCAAATCAGCATAGAATATAGAAAGGAGCTCAAGACAACTGATTTAGTGATGAAAATGGTGATGTTTAGCCTCTGGTTCCAACCATTAAGAAAGAGACAGACATAGTAATCTATCTGGAGCACAGCTGAGGAATGGAAAATGTTTAGGTGACAGTTTGCAAGCAGAATAGGTTATCACTGCGTACGGCTCTCTAGATCTATAACCAGGTTGTGTAATGATGATATCTCCCGGAAGTCTTGACACTTTACAACGAATGGCCTAAATGCTAATGTGGAATAGAAGAAAAATGAAACCTAGAGAAGTCTTTCAGTGTGGCTGAGCTCTTTTATATCCATTGGTTCCAGCTGCAATTGTATTTTTACCTTAATCACAGCAGAAAATCATCATTTAACCCTTTAATTCTGCCACCTATCCTGAATAAAAACAGAGGAGGGTGGAGTAATGAAGGCTAGAAATGGGGCCCATCAAGCATTAGTAACACAAAAGGAACACATGCTGCCACGAGGGGGAGAGACAAATGAATGTACGGAAGATTGCTGGTAGAACATCCATAGAGCCACATCATTCTGTTCCCAATGAAAGGGTAAGCCAAAGAGAATCTGCACTTTTTCCAACACTAATTTACTTTCAGCATCTAATACATAAATAAAGGAGGAAAGCTGGATGCAGAGGAGTCTTAAACACTAGGGCTGAGCTTAGATGTTAGTGCAGAGAACGAGTGAAGCAGTCCTCTGAATATCCACTGGCAATGAGAAAAGACTAATCAATCATTACTGTATGTAGTAGTTATGCCATTTCATTCGTACAGCACTTTACACCTAAATAGGAGCTGAGGTATATTTTTATGATGCTGTTTAAGTTGTGATCCTTATTTATGCAATAGAGTCTTTTGACTTTTGAGGTAATATTTAGTAGATACTTGGACACTATCAAGGTCCACCACACTGAGTATGTCCCATGAAACCCCAAATAATTTAAAGGCAAAGAAACCTAAAATATACTTGAATTAATGACAACAGAACTTCATGCATATTGAGAAATATTTGACATATATGGTGCATATATGAGGTACTTCGAAATCAATTCAACTGAATTTATTATGTAAATAATATGTGCTCAAAATTACAATGGGTACTGGCACAAATTTTACTGAGTCCTCACAAGTCCATTTCATTGGTTCATGAATTGGGGGTTAGGGAAATCAGGGAATAAGATCAAACTGGTAAGGTATCTGATCTGGATTTTACTTACTTTATTGTCTTATCTAAATAGCTCTAAGTCCCAAATTACTTAGCTATATTCAAATGGTTCTCCAGAAAGCTTTTAGTTTGAGTGTGGAGAAATTTGTCAATATTTTTCTCATCCTTACTAAAGTAATGTTCCATGTCTCTATCTCTAGAGCAGCTTTCTGCTGCAATAGCTTCATTGTATAATGTGAATGAAACACAAATTATAAAGGTTTACAGTTTCATATTAAAAATAAAATAGAATCAAAAATTGAAAATATTATTCCAGGGCGCCTGGGTGGCTCAGTGGGTTAAGCTGCTGCCTTCGGCTTGGGTCGTGATCTCAGGGTCCTGGGATTCAGTCCCACATCGGGCTCTCTGCTCGGTGGGGGGCCTGCTTCCCTTCCTCTCTCTCTGCCTGCTTCTCTGCCTACTTGTGATCTCTGCCAAATAAATAAATAAAATCTTTTAAAAATATATTATTCCATTTAAAAAGAAATACATAAAGGAGTTTATTCAAAAAAGTAGATATTTTCATTGGCATCTATGTGTCTGCTGTCTCATTACTGGCTATTTTACAGAGGAGGTTAACATACAGAACCTTAATTCTAAAGTATTAGGCATATCAATTAGATGCGTATTTTAAATGGGGTCAAATCATCTTTGATATCGTAAATGAAAATCTTTGGTATTTGGTATTCAAATTTCCAGTGATGTAACAACTACTTCAAGCAGTATTCCTGGAATGTGAAGAGCTTCACAAAAATATAGTTATCAAGGATAAGATTATCTTAGTTCCTAATAACACAATTTAAGTATTAGATTCTAATTTGGTCTATTGTCTCCTTATCTTTTTCCATGTACTAAATCTGATCAAAATGCTCTCTCATCAGGCCACTAGCAACTCAAGTCAGTAGGTCTGAGTGAAGCCTTTCAGAGTAGAACATGCCTGAAGCACTGACACATCAACTCTTGCTGTATGGTCAGAAACTTGGATCAGGATGCGTGTACACAGCACCCAGTGATCTCACCTTACATTGCATTTTGAGTCCTGGTAAAACAAATGACTAAGTTGCCTTTTGAGGACTCAATGTCTTTCTCCACAAGGGCCCCAAAGAGAATAATCTAGCAAACCCTCTATCGCCTTCCTAAATTAACCTTGTTCATAAAGATTATTTTGAGTATGATTTTTATTTTATAATTTGAGTATGATTTTTTGAGTATGATTTTTATTTTGAGTATGATTTTTATTTTATAATTTTACCTATAATGCAAAATTTTATAATTTGATTTTATAATTTGAGTATGATTTTTTAAGTATGATTTTTATTTTATAATTTTACCTATGATGCATGGGCACATAAGGACTCACTCGAAAAGCTATGGAGATGAGCATCTGACTGCATGTTCCATGTTAGATGCCTCAGGTCAGTTCATGGAAATCACGGAGTAGAATGAAAAACAATCAACCTATCTTTCCTCTTTTATCAAATATCTTTTTGCTTTCTGAAGAAGGTGGGCCTAGCAGTAGGAGAGGCTAAAGCATTGGTTGTAGCCAGATGATTGTGTGGGTTTCACCTTCAAGTGTGCGGGAAAGTAAGGTACAGGAAAATGAAGGAGGTAGCACTTAATGGACAAAGCCAGTGAAAAGTTTTTGTGGCCATCAAAATTTCTACGCCTAATGTCTTTTGAAAATTATTTACAAAGTTCTTTTGTTAGAATCAGCACAGTTTCTTTAAAAACTTACCAAACTGCCACCCTCCTCTCTAAACTTTGAGTTTCTGAAACATTCTGTTTTTATCATTAATTTCCACATTTGGCCTTGTTATCTTTTACATCCTAGCACGGTAATAAGATTTCCAACGCCTTGGGGACAAGTTCCTGGTTATAAATGCTTTCATTGTCTCTATATTTTTTTTCTATTTTGAAGGTCAGTAGATCTCCAAGAGATCTGTGAGTTGGGCCTCGCATGGTCAATGCATTCTGAAGGTGGAAGCCGACTTCTGTCACATAAATACAAACGTGTTTTTCCAGGGCAGGGTTCAAGGGTTCATCAGAGTCTCAAAGAAGGTTCAAGGGCAAAAATGTTTAATACAACTCTTTTCACATAGGGGAGGGTTGCCACACATGTGGCAAAACCCTTTAATATATTCTTGTCTGCCATATAGTCACTTTTCTTGTTGCCTTCAGAATCACGGAATGCCAGAGGTGGATAGAATGTTTTAAGTTGTGGAGTCCATTGTCTTACCAAAAAGATAACTGACACCAAACAGGTTATGTCACTTTCTCGAGGATATTAAATTAGTAAACAGCGGACGTAGGCATTAAAAAAAAAAAATGTCTCCACATCATTCACAGGCTGATTCTGCTTTTGATAGCCGTAAAAGAACCAGGCAGGACAAAAGCAAACTGCATGGCAAGATTTCCTGCCAATATATGGCTTGCCTCATTTTGCCTGCCGGTGAGAATATCGTCACCATTGTTTTCCATATTACCATTATCTTCTCTCCAGAGACTCATGTGTTTGCCCGCAGCAAATAGATTTAATCCTAATCAGTTTAGCTCTTTTCTCTCCCCTCCCCCGGTAAATAAATAATCTGTATCCAAGACTGAAGGTGTCCACCGAGAGACATAGCCTAGCATGTTTTATTTAACATACCTATAAACTGAACCATCAAAAACCAGTGTTCTAACCTGAATGTCATAGACAGTGAAGGGAGACAGGTCTCTCAGAATGAAAGACCCAGGCACATTCATTCCAGTCTTGTAGAGCTTATTATTTACATAGACGGAATATTCAGTGACAACACCATTTGGGTTTGAAGGAGATGTCCAGATGACACGTACAGCTGTACTGTTGATGATGACAACCTCTGGAGGAAGCATGCCCTGAGGCTCTAGAATTAAAGGAAGAAACTGAATAAACTCCAGCTGTCTCTGAAAAAGCACTTGTTAAACTCAATGCAGATTAGTATTTAGGTTTAGCAAAGGGTTTGTTGCTTATCTGCTTTCCTCTGATGAAGTTATCACAGTCTGTAGTCCTCTGTAAATTGGCTTATTATACTCTCAGTTAGAAACCATAAGAATTGGTGGTAAAATGCTTTATACCACCAGCATAGTGCTAATCTTCAATACTATGTGACCAGTGGGATATGATGATAAATTATTCACCCATCTGCAGCACGAACACATATCTATTATTTGTCTCTTTCCCCATCCCTTCACCCCATACCTCACAGGGGAAAAAAAGGAAAAAAGAAAATTTGCTCCTTAAGCAAAAAATAAAACTCAAATACATTGAGGCTGAGGCTGGTGGAACGTAAAAAATCATTTGATGTTACTAGCTTGTAACTCAAGCAATATGAAGCAATAATGCAATATTGTCATTATGTAAATGATTTTGAATGTTGATTACCATAGGTAATGATGAAATCTAACATTAGGAAAAAAATCTTGCTTGGCGTTAAATTACACAATTATTCAAGCATGTCAGAAATAACTATGCAAAGACCTATTTTTATCATAAGAACCCATCTTAACTAGCTGAAAAATTGTCCTTGTGATCCATTCTATTTTATAAACAAAAGGTGTTGACCTTTGGCACCACAAAGGGAAATGGGTTCCACACTTAAAGTGCTCTGCTAATGACCTGGAACACTTGCTTGGGAGGTAATGATATTATAATGTTTATAATGAGACTTTATAAAGCCAAAAAGATTAGAAAGACCATTCCAAACACATTTCAGATTCACAAGTTGCTTCCCTTGCTTCCTCCCCCTTGCTAACTGGCTTAGAAATGAGTCATAGGCAATTTTTCTCAGTGGCTGAACTTCCACCTACCATTTCTGGTGACTCAGGGAGAGCCCTCACGGTGCCTGGCTGTCGTTTTGAAAAGCATACTGCTTCTGAGAGCAAATCTTAAAAAAAAGAAGTTTCTAAATGTCACCATTTATTGATGTGAACTCAGCTCCAAACTCAGCATACACCGAAAAGAACAGGAACAAACTGGGCTAATATCCCATTATTAGAGCCTTGTGCTGCTGTCTCTAAGGGACTGTGTATTGATCTGCCACTTGATGACAGCGAGCACTTAAGCATTTTAGTCCCAACCCCCTTCCCTCCAACACCGGAAATTTTATAATGGAGGGATGACTGATCTCAACCTCAGCAAGAATCAATCAATTTCATTTGCATCTCTGAAGCCAAGTGTCCCTTGAAATCTGGACTCACCGCCATCGAAAGTGGTTGCGCGCAGTACTTCTCCGGTGATGCTGTGGACTCCATTGAAGACAGAGATAAAAATCCGATACTCTGTGTTTGGATTTAAGTGGCTGATGACATGAGAGTTTACATCTGGGAGGATTTTGAGAGATTCATTTGAGGTAGCAGAACTCCAAAAAAGTGTGTAATATTCAACATCACCTTGTAGGTCTTGAAAGGCTGTTAACGATAAATGCAGGATACTGTAATTGTGCCTGATCTAAAAAGGTTTCTCAGGGGGAAAAAAAAACAGAAGATAAACTTCAGCTGTGTCTAGAAGGGGGACATGGAATGCTTATGGAGACTTCTTTATGGTGGCACTGGTTTTTACTTCTTAAAAAAAAGTTTCTTTTTCTTCCCCTCATCCTATGATTAATTACATAGAAACTTACCTTTATAGGAAAATAAACTTTTAAATTTCTTTTAAATATTTTAATTATGCTACTAGTTTTAAATATTTAATTATGCTATTAGTTATTCAACTAATCTTCAGAACTCTAACATAACAGTTATAAAAGGAAACTAAGAGTAAAATAAAGTATTCAAAACATGGAACAACTTCCATTTCTAAGCAACATCATCCTTGAGAGGAGCCTATGCTAATGCAAATCAGGGCATTTCCTGACATTGATCCTAGAACTTGAGGCATTTTTGAAAATGCTAAATTCTACCTAAAAGAATGTTAGACAGATATCCTGATATGACAACATCCTGTTGATGTTGTAGAATGATACAGCATACTCTCCTTAAGGATTTGCTCAGTAGGATCCCAGGATGATATCTGAATTTTTATCAAGGTTCTCATTCTTTTCTCCTACTTCATTGTGTTTCAATAATGTAGACAAATGCTTAAAGGGTGCCAAAATCAATCACTTACTGTCTCACGAATATAACTCATCAATTCCTCAACCATCATCCTTTTAAAGACAGGCTTACTGTTTTCTTTTTCTGCTTTTACCAAGTTTCTCCTTTCTTTGCTCTAAGTTCTGCTTCACATTACCTTTCTACAATGATGCTTGGTGGGAATGCAAGCTAGTACAGCCGCTCTGGAAAACAGTACAGAGGTTCCTCAAGAAGTTAAAAGTAAAGCTGTCCTATGACCCAGAAATTTCACTACTGGGTATTTACCCCAAAGATATGGATGTAGTGAAAATATGGCACATGGACCCCAATGTTCATAGCAGCAATGTCCCCAAGAGCAAGACTATGGAAGGAGCCAGATGTCCTTCAACAGATGAATGGATAAAGAAATGGCTCATATATACAATGAAATACTACTCAGCCATCAGAAAGGATGACTACCCACCATCTAAATTGACATGAATGGAACTAGAGGTTATCATGCTAAATGAAATAAGTCAATCAGAGAAAGACAATTGTTATATGGTTTAACTCATATGTGGAACATAAGGAATAATGCAGAGGAACATAGGGAACAGGAGGGAAAACTGAATGGCAAGAAATCAGAGAGGGAGAAAAATCCAGGAGAGATTCTTGGCTCTGGGAAACAAACCGAGGATTGCAGAAAGGAGAGAGGTGCGGCATTAAGGAGGGTACGAGATCTGATGTGCACTGGATGTGATATGCAACTAGCAAATCATTGAACACTCCATCAAAAACTAATGATCTACTCTATGTTGGCTAATTGAATTTAAATTTAAAAAGTACGTAGATTAACTAAAAAGTAAAAAAAATAAATAAATAAAATAAAAAGAAACCATAAAACAGCTACATTTTCTTAGGTAGGAAATAGTGTAAGTATACTACATAGTGTACTGCTCTACTTAGATTAGTATTATTTTTAAAGACCTTAAGCAGAAACTATTACCTCAGTTCATGTTAGGATTGTGGGGTGGAATGCTGGTTTAAAAATTTCCTGATATTGTATGTAAAAGTATGCAACCAAATAGTTCAGTAGTACTAGTCCAAAGACAGAAGAAAATGTGGCCTTTCTCTTTATGGTCATTAAAATACAGTGTCTCTGATATGTGAGTACATAGCATATGGCCACTTAAGGGAATATGGCTTTAAAGGATGTCTGGCTTCATTTAAGGACCCCTTTTCGATAAGATCTTGGGAGTCTTGCATAAAAATTGAATGCTGAACACAATACTGCTTTGATCTTATTTCTAGCACCAGGTTTGGAATGTCAGTATGGTTGGAAGAGTCTATAGTAAGAGATCTTTAGTAACAAACTTGGAAGACTCTGGGGATTAAGATTTTCTTTTCTCTGATGTCACAACATGCAAGCACCTTCAATAATGAGGTAATTATTGTACATTGGCAGGAACTGGTTATTCATATCCATCAATATTTTCCCAGATGATGTTATTCAAGTACAGCAAAAGCCATTGGTGCTGTGAATGCAAAACTTTCTTCTTTCATTAGAATTATTTTTTACTGGCTTACAATAGTATTTCTCATTAATTAATAGCATCTGAGGTATAACGGAAAGTGTACTAGGTTTGAAGTTTATGTCGTATTTTAGTTTGTTAAGTGAGGACTCTTGTTAGAGATACAAGCGTTAAAGATATAATTTGATGAAGTGCTTTCAAATATTCCTGGCAACTATAAATGGGTTTTACCTGTGTTGTTAAACACCCCTGATATCTCTCCCATCAAGTTTCAATCAATGTACTTATGTATATACATTGAAAATATTGTGACTAGCACTGTAAGTTCAAGATGAACAAAGATTTTGTGTTGACATCTGGATAAAATTCCATTAGATGCAAATTCTTAGCCATGTACCATATATCAACCCACTTGAAATAGAACAAAATCTATAGTCCCTCAAAAGATAGAAAAAGGTGGCAATTGAGTTCCATTGGTTATGTCTTACTCCATAATATAGAGGCCTCTCTAACCAGATTTCTACATTATCTTGCCTCTCATCACCATCTACTTCAACATTTCTTTTCATTCATTCATTTAGTGCAGAGTCTGAAACACAGAAAAATAGTAGAAAACACATTATATCTTCATATCCTAGTCACCTTAGGACAAGTTCTAGGAGCAGTATATGCACAGTATACTTTTTAATTGTTCAAACAAGTTTTTAAACTTCCGTGGGTTCTTCCCAAGTCACTGAACTGTCTAAGAAACAGGAGATACATCCTTAGTTCAATAGACCAGCACAAAATTAAAGGCTGCTGACCTTGAGTCTACCTCTGAGAGAGGAATGTTATTGGAATTGAAATAGCTAGAATGAGGAGCCAAGTAAATTTCACCTTCCCTGCATATTGGTAAAAGCTGAGCCTGAATATAGTTCCCTTTTTTAAAAGAGAAAAAACATTAAGTCACAAGATTTCTTCATAGCACGAGAGAGGGAAAACATAGTCTAGAAACTTCAAAAGCAGATTTGTGTGTATATGTATTACTTTTATGAGAATGAGATGGAAGTTTTAGAAAACATTTGCATTTTATTCTTAAATAACAAAGGGGGGACATGCCTTTATGAAAAGGGAGCTCCTATGAAACATGTACCTATGATCATGAAAAGACAGATATGAAGACAAAGATGTTAACTGCTCTTGCTTACATAAGATAGCAAGGAAACATAAAAGGCAATGGCAGAATTCAAATCTGCCTGGAAAGGAGAAAAAAGCAGATTAAAAGTACACAGTAAGAACGAATGGAGAGGAAAATGACTAAGAAGAAATCAATGAAAGTCAGAATTATAGATATTGAGGACAGAGAATAAAAATATCTAATCAACTTAAAAAATAAATGGAATAAATAATGATGAACATAAAATTCCCCATGAAACCTGACCCAACATAAAGGTTTATGTCCATAAATTGAAATAATACGGTTTTGATCAAAATAATGAGAATATATCCAAACACAGACATATCATGGAACATTCTAACACTTCAAAGGTAAGCTAAACATTAGAAGATTATCTACAGAGGAGAAAAAGTCAGGCGAGTTTCAGACTTCTCATCCAGAACATCAAATATTGTGAGACAATGGAACAATTTCATCAGGTTTTGAGGGAAAACATTTTGATACAAGAATTTCATACACATATAAGTGATTATTTATGTAAAAACGCAAAAAAAGACTTTCTTATTCAGGACAAAAGTTTAAATATATATGTATGTATGTATATATATATTTATATATACATACATACATATATATTTAAGAGTAATTATTTAACTTCAATGGTAAAATTTTCCCAATAATGTTATCCAGAAGATAAAAAGGGTGAATCAAGATCCAGAATTCAAGACTGGGAAAGTTTTAGAATTGATAATAAAAATAAAAACTATTTAGAGAAAATGATTATGTAAAAATAATTATATAATAATTTATAACGAACATTGAAAATGGCAGGTAAGAAGGCCAAGGAAAGTAACAGTGCCCTGAATTCATACATAAAACAGGAAGTCATGAAAAAAAAGGGAAAGATAGCACTAACCCACCAATAGTATTAATAGGACAAGTAGCATTTAATTTTAGAAATCACTACAGAAGATAAAGTTAGCATTCACCAACACCCATGTCTTTTTTCTTTTTGTCAAATAGCCAGAATATATTTTCTGGGCTTCTTACATCTTTGTGCTCTTTTTAGAGCAACTGGCCATTTCCGATTGTCTTTCGTTTTCCCACCTGGAGGACTTGAAGGCACAAGGGAATGGTGGATCTACTAGATGGAAGGTGCCAAGGTCCTTAAGCCACCCCAGAGAGTTTAGAAGGGGTAAGGAAGAGTTATAGAAATCTCAGATTTATGGTTTTGGTTTCTGGGTGGATCTCATTACATAAAATAGAAAACATAGGAGTAAAAAAAAAAGAAAACATAGGAGTAATTATGGGATGGACACTGGTTCCACTTGAGACTTCTTGAATTTGAAGTGTTTTTCTGGCCACCAGGTGGACTTAGACATCAAAGTGCAAATATCTGAGCTAGAGTTACATGATTTGGAGCTGTTCATGCTAGCACGTGTTTGAAACAACAAAAAACATTTGTTAAATTTGTTCAGATATTCTAATCCTATGATGTGCAATCCATATTTTCTAGATCATATAAATTTATCTGAGTACAGGTATTCCTCTAACTGTAGTGTATCAATCAGGCCACCTCAGTGAGTTGAAGACGGTTATAAACTTTGGACATAACTTTTGCTATTAGATGACATTTTGGGTGATCTTAGCTGTAACAGCTGGTCAGAAATGTGATCTTAGCTGTAACAGTTCTCAAATATACAAGAGTTTCCTCTCCTTTGTAATAGATTCCCAAGTAATTTAAAACGGTTGTTAGGTGAGCTAGCTGAAAGTCCTCTTCCTAAAGCACTTAGGTAATGCTCCTCACACGCTGTTGGATTATTTTTAGAGATTACTATTAAAGATTTTATTTATTTATTTATTTATTTGACGTTATTTGACACAGAGAGAGAACACACAAGCAGGGGGAGCAGCAAGCAGGGGGAGAAGTTCTTTCCACTGAGCAAGGAGCCCAACGTGGGGCCCGATCCCAGGACCATGGGGTCATAACCTAAGCCACAGGCAGACACTTAATCACGTGAGTGATAGAGGCACCCCTACAGATTACTATTAATGTCAATAACATCCTCTAGATTTTTAGCATCTACATTAGGGTCAGCCAATGATGGTCCATGGGCAAAATCTGGCCTCTAGGTCAAATGTGAACTGCCACCTGGTTATAATAATCTACTAGCTAAGCATGGTTTTTACATTTTTTAAATGGCTGGGGAAAAAAGATCAAAAGAATAGTATTTTGTGACATGTGAAAATTATATGAAAATTTTATCTCAGTGTCCATAATAAACTGTTCCTGGAACACAGCTATGCTTGTGTAGGTGTCATCTATTGCTGTGTTTGTGCTACAATGGCAAAGTTAAGCAGTTGCCACATAGACTATATATAGCACACAAAGCCTGAAGTATTTACTATCTGGCTTTTTACAAAAACATCTGTGGCCTGATCTAGAACAATTACAGCAAACCATTCCATTCCATAGGTGTCCAGATTTGTCTAGGATTGACTTCTTTAGACACATCTCTCGTTAGCAGGCTCCTTGGAAGGAGGTAATTTTGTTCAAATGTAAAAACTTGGAAGGATCCCATTAAGGTTATTTTATAATAGAAGTGTATCTTGCTCATAGATTCTCAAATCAGTGTTCAATTTCCCAAGTTCAACATGCAGAGCTTTGTGTCATTAACCAAATACTTCCTGGAAAATGTGAGGAACCAAAACTACTTCTTGTGGGGCACCTGGCTGGCTCAGTCAGTATAGCATGAGACTCTTGATCTCTGGGTTGTGAATTCGAGTCCTACCTTGAGGGTAGAGTTAAAAAAAAAAGTTTTTTTTTTAAATCAAATTACTTCCTTAAAAAATTCTTTACTTGGGGCACCTGGGTGGCTCAGTGGGTTAAGCTGCTGCCTTTGGCTCAGGTCATGATCTCAGGATCCTGGGATCGAGCCCTGCATTGGATTCTCTGCTCCCTGCTGAGCAGAGAGCCCGCTTCCCCTCTCTCTCTCTGCCTGCCTCTCTGTGTGCTTGTGATCTCTGTCTGTCAAATGAATAAATAAAATCTTCACAACTAACACCAAAGAAATACAAACTATTATAAGAACATACTATGAGCAACTCTACGGCAATAAATTTGACAATCTGGAAGAAATGGATGCATTCCTAGAAACATATAAACTACCACAACTGAACCAGGAAGAAATAGAAAGCCTGAACAGACCCATAACCAGTAAGGAGATTGAAACAGTCATT
>NC_081566.1:52233981-52246491 GCF_022355385.1 Mustela nigripes
CGGGGGGAGGGGGTTTGGGAGAAGGGAGTGGGATTATGGACTTTGGGGAGGGTATGTGATTTGGTGAGTGCTGTGAAGTGTGTAAACCTGGTGATTCACAGACCTGTACCCCTGGGGATAAAATATATGTTTATAAAAAGGCTGATGGATAATAAATTATGTAAACTGCTCCCTCCAAAAAAAGAAAAAAAAAAAAATCTTTAAAAAAAAATTCTTTACTCTGCAAGAGAAAATTGCTTACATAAAGAAGCGACCCAAGCCAGGCTCCTTATCTTTCCCAAAAAGATTTCTCATGCCTTCTATCTGACTTAGGCATCGTCAGAAACAATCACCTGTATTTAGGAAATCCTCCCAGCTACTTAGTCTTTCATTGTGTTCCAACTCCCATCAATAGCCTGCCGGAGAAAACTGTATTTAAAGGAAATTGTATATGAGATATGTTAATCACTCATCATGCTATATTAAGCAATAGAAACAGGATAGATAACTTCAGCTCCTTAAGTGAACTCATATAGGCAAACAGGGACTGAGAGAGTTAACTGAACTGTGGTAACCAAGAGGCACTGATAAAAGTTGACTTAAATAAAACAGATGTTAATTTATATCTCACATAGTAGCCCCCAAATGAGTGAATCAGATGGCGTTCTATTTCAACAGCCCAGGTTCCTTCTCTTATGTGGTTTGGCTCTTTTAGGGTGTCGTCCATGTCAGCAGAGTTGAAACTGAGAAAACCGCCATGTCTACATTCCGCCCAGGGAAATTATGAAGAGAGAACAGAAAGGGACATAGCTAATGTTTTGTGCTTATGACGCCCAAAGACATACATCATTTATTTTCACATTTTATTGGTACGAACATAGGCACAAGGCCAGGAGTAACTCCAAGGCTGGTAAGTGTGTGTAGTGTCTAGGTTGATGGGTATGGGGAACACCACCTTCAAGGGGGAGGGGATAGGAAATGATACTATGCAACAGTTGGTGGTTCTACCTTTTAGCCAAGTTAGATCATTACAAAGCGACATCTCCTCTTTGTCTATCTTCAACTCACCATAGAAAAGCTTTTCTTTGAATGCCATGACCAAATTCTTATTAGAAATGGCTTTCCAATTTTTTTTCTATTGTAAAACTGCTATTGACAACACTGTCAACATTTTAGAGACACAGTAATACTTTATACTGATACTAAATAATGATATATTAAGTTCCAAACATATATTATCTCATTTCATCCCTATCACAACATTTTAAATACTGGATGAGGAAACCAGGGTTCAGTGAGGTTAAGTGGCTTGCTTTAGTCATAGCGCTAAAAAAACACTGGGACTGGGATCCAAACTCAAGTTTCCCTGATTCCAAAGTTTATTTTTTAAAATCATCCCTTCATAAGGCTTCATAGGAATTTGTAATTTTCCTAGTTAGGAGAATCTGAAAAAGTGAGAATAGATGGAATCACCCACAGGAGAACTGGAGTGTGAAAAAAATTTCACCCAATCATTTGATTTTTCAAATCAATCCCAAATCATCATCTTTATGCAAAATCCTCTAATTGTTAAATGTTATAAAAATGTTACTTAAGAAAAATACTATAGGCAAGACAGCGTAGGGCGGATGGGGAAGTAAATGTGGTCTGTGTGCTGCCAGTTTGCTATATGAACCCTAAAAAGGAACTGAAGAAATGTGGGGATGCTTTTACCTCACGTGAGACCACACAGTGAAGCAAACATTCAAAATGAGTCCTTCTAAAATGCTCAATAACATTCCCGTTAATCTGTGGTTAGTAAAAATTTACCAGAAATACGCAGCTATCAGAATGGTGTATCCATGGGGAGGTCACAGTTAAGACAGAATATGGTTTTTCAAAAATACATTTTTATGTTTTTTTGAAAGGCAATCTTTAATAAGTAAATATTTATAAATGTATCCAATTGATTTTCATCCTATAGTTTTGTGCCTTTTAGCATATTCAACAATGTGCCAAACGTATCCAGGAAACCAAGGAAACAACTTAAATTAAAATTGCAAAAAAGAGGTGGCCCTATCACAGAGGAGTGACTAGTTAATTTACTTAGGCTAGCAGGTTGCACGAAGGAAGAAAATGATAATGCAACAAGCTTTGGGAGAGCTGACCCTCTTCTGAGAGTTAACCTTTGCGCTCACAAATAGTTATCTGAAATATTTCTAAGGTATGAATGGAAATAACAGCAGATTGCATTACCTACATCCCGAAGGTCAGAGGTTCAGATTACCAAGGTAATGAAACTTCAGCGAGCTGCTGCAGATCTATTAGGTTTGTCAGTTTTTATAAGCACGCTTACTTCAGGCATGCAATTATAACGTAAAGGACCCATACTGGCAAAAATTCAGCAGCTGGATGTTAGCAGCAGTATTCAAATGTCAGATGAGGGGGAGGATATCCACCTTTATGAGCAGGCTTTTAAGATGAGTCAGGTGGTGAGGGTAAAGTAGGGAGGAAGAGGGAGAGATGAATGCAAATATATCAGACATAAAAATCCATCTCCAGATAAAAACTTTGTATTTTTCCCAGAGGTGTCTCAGAGGGTAATCATAAGCATCAATTAATTTCCATTCTTCCATTTAAATGGCTTAAGAGATCCCAACAGAGGTGACACAGATTATTAGAAACCAGCAACTTTATAAAAACCCCTAGGGTGATAGTCTTCTGTAAAAATGGGTTATTTAGTGGCAATGTAGATCAACAGAGCAGGTACAGATTTTAATTTACTGTTAATGTCACCTAATCCTGGTTTTAATTTACAACTGATAAAATATAACATGGAGGCAAATCCACTCAGACTTTCTAAATGGAACAGGAAGCATGTCTTAAGCTGGCACAAAACTCAAAGGTTGAATGAAAATCACGTGATTACTATTCCCTAGTCATCCCGGGCCAAGAGTAGTTTTATAGCTATGCAGACTCTAACCATAGATGGTTACCCTAGCAGGTACAATTCTCTTTCATGAGACAAACATTTCACTTGGGGATTTGTGAATCAGATGTTTCTCGATATGTGGTACTATTCTAGTAAGTTTTGATTCAACTACTTGCCAGATCTCAAGTGGTATTTCTAAGAATGATTACAACACCTATTTCCATGATAAATTCATTGCTGTTTTTTTTTTAAGATTTTATTTATTTATTTGGCAGAGAGAGAAATCACAACTAGGCAGAGAGGCAGGCAGAGAGAGAGGGGGGAAGCAGGCTCCCCGCCGAGCAGAGAGCCCAACATGGGGCTCGATCCCAGGACCCTGAGATCATGACCTGTGCTGAAGGCAGAGGCTCAACCCACTGAACCACCCAGGGGCCCCTCATTGCTGTTTTCTAATGGTGATAACGGATCACTACAAATTAACAGGTCTGCTGTTAAACGCTATTCTGCAGACCAACAAGATCTGAAATTTCAGTATTTGTGTTTCTAAAATTGCAGGAGCAGATTAGATCCATCTGTAAGCTCTTCTAACTGCCCATAAAGGTGTGCTTTGAATAGGGTCAGGGCGAGGCCCCTGCATTATTGAAGCAAATCCAGTGGTGATGTCCAGGTTCCATTTTCCTTTGTGAAGTTGGAATTCTGTCTACAACCAGCGCTGAAGATGATTCACTCGGAAAAATCCCTCATATGACTGCAATCCTGTCAATGGTTCTTGCTAATAAGTACTGAGTTACAAGATGGGGGGCAGAGCTTTCTGTGGGAAAGTGCACAGTATTGCATTCTAGCAAATTAACACACGGACATTGCTATCACGACTGGTTGGTGTGACAGAAATTACTTTCCCGACCAAAAGGAATGGAAGAGGACAAGAAGGCCCAAGAAGGATGTCAAAGTAGGGAGAGAGAGTCTGGCTCTGAAGAGTATCACAAGCATCTCAGATTTTTGTTGTTTTTATTTTTTAATGCGTCCAATTGAAATTCATGTTGGTATAATACGCTAAGGGGAACTAAAGACATGAGACGCTAACTTACTTGGTTTAGCCCATGTCACATCTATGGCAGTGTGGTTAAGAACGGTCGCAGTGAGGTTGGTGCCCCTCTTTGGAAGACCAGCTAATGTTGTCACGGTAGCTTCTTGGCTCGGTGTAAAACCCACGCTGTTGTGTACAAACACCTTATACTCGTACGTCGTAAACCTGAAAGGTCATTTTTCAAAAAGTCATTACATATTTCTCTTTTAAGGAAAACAAAACACACACATTGCTTTTTTCTTAAAAAATACAGTATTCCCCAAATGTACAACATGCTGTTTCCCCCACAAAAGGGAATTATCTTCTTTTTCCTCCCTCCACAGAAAACATGCCACTATCTTTGTAGCTCTGGAGCCTTCACCACAGTGTCAGGGAAAATATTTTATTAGGAATGCTAAAGCAAATAACCACTCTTTAAAACAAATGTGGTTTATCGTTTTCTCACTCTTACTGTTTTCGGAAGTGGTGAGGATTACAGCTCAATTCAAGATGCAATTACAAACCTGGCAACAGGCCAGTGTTCTATCTGAATTTGATCCAGACAGTTTTATGCTCTTCTTTTGGGAAACTCATCCATTTTCAAATATCAGAATCCCTCATCACCATTTTCTTCCTACACCTATCCTTCCCTCCCATAATCTCATTGGAAGACTGATAAACCCCTAAATTAAATCGTAACTGTGACCAAAGGGTACAACATTCTCCCACCGAGAGTTTTGCTACAGCGAGCTGCATTTTGCTATCATGTGAACATATTTACTTGAGTCAATACAGTGGAAACTGAATATTGTTTTGCAGAAGGAGAAAACTGGACATGGGGATGTGAGATGATGAGGACTTCCCAAGTCACGTATTAAATCAATGATAAAGTAAAGCCATCATTTTTTTTTTTTTAAGTCTTTTTTGGCTCTTTCAGGCAGAAGACTGTCATGCTTTCTTCATTTGGTTCAAAACCACCCACATAGGAAAATGCTATTTATAGACACAGTCAGGCTTTGCGTGGACAATGGCTTAGACCATGAAATTTGCTTCAACATGTTACACAGCACATCACTATCCCCGGGGTCATCCAGTACGCAGGGCATATGCTGGCCTTAGATCATCATCACCTTTTTTGGGTTTATGATGTCATCCCAGACACCCTGCATCCAATGCAGGGCCCATGGAATGTGTTTCAGTAAGTCACAACTTATCAGGCTTGACAAAGAGGGAATGCCATTTATAGGGTTGTGTCAAATAATTCTGCCAGGATTCTCACAGCATTTTGCTGCCACCTATATTGAAGTCTGCTTCTACTGCTTGTTGAAGTCATCTTATTTTTCACTCATGGTCCAAAGATATTTTTGCAGGGCTGTGACTCAGCCACATATAAGGTGTCGGTCTGTTGTAGTGATGGGTAAGGACAGTGATTTCTTCGAGGCTATTTACCTATTTCCCCCAAATAAGTACTAGCATCAAATTTTCTACATTTGTTTGCTTTACCCTTTCTTCTTGTAACTTATTTTCTTTCTTTTTTTTCCTGCTTTGTATGATGTAATGGGTTGAATTCTGTGCTCCCAACCCCCCACCAGTATGTTTAAGTTCCAACCCCTGGTACCTGTGAATGTGAACTTATTTGGAGATAGGGATTTTGCAGACACAGTCAAGTCGAGGTCATACTAGGTTCAGGAAAGCCCAAAATGCAATGGACTGATGTCTTTATAAAAACAGAGGAAAATTTTGATACAGATACAGACACACACACAGGGAGAAGATGGCCTTGTGAAGATGGGCAGACATTGAAGTTATACAGTCACGAGCCAAGGAACAACTTGGAACACATCATAAGTTGGAACAGGCAAGAAACAATTTTTCTCCAGACACTGAAGGAAGCATGACCCTGACAACAACTTAATTTTGGACTTTTAGCCTCCAGAAGTGCAAAACAATAAATTTCTATTGTTTTTTTGTCACCCAGTTCATTTCTAGCAGCTAGAAGAAACTACCACAAATGTTTTTCGGCAAGTGCCAAATAGTCAACATGAGCAAGACAGCTGAAAGATAATAATAGCATTTACTTAGTAGTTAGTATGTTTCAGGGATTTTCCACATGGCTTAACTCACTCGTTCCTCACAATTACCCTATGAGAACAACTATTTTAGAAAAGGAGGAGACTAAGGCTCAAAGAGTTAAATAACTTGTCCAAGTTGTCAAGCTGGTAAATGGAACAGCAGAGATTCAAACCCAGACAATCCAATTCTAGAGCTCGCTCTTTTAACCACGATGCAATGCTCCCACCATAATAATGATGGCAATAATAATAATCATCATCATAAGGATAATCTGATGTGTCAGTACTTGGATGATGTCCTATCACTGGGGCTTGACCTTTGAGTTATTTTACTAGCACTGGGCATGGATTTTGCTTATATATCCAGTCTCACCAAGTTTCCTCTGTAACCACTAGTATGAATTTGAAAGATGGTGAGTTGGGGGTAAGAGGAAGCGAGTCTGTGACAACAGAGTAAGACAAAAGCTAATGGCTCACTTGGGAATTGAACCAGCGACCTTGGCTTCATTAGCTTTCTCCGGGAGTGAAATACTTTTAATTGTGTTTTACTTCATGAAATGGCTTAATACAAATTTAGCTAGAGTCTGGAAGCCTAATCTTCTCTCTTACAACAGTTGAATCTTTCTTTCACATGTCTATGCTATTATACATTTAATAATCTTGCTGGCTTTAAAGTGATACCATTTGTGTGGTTCTTTTCTGCAAATGGAATAAACATCACTGACTAAATGATACATTGTAAACAACTTCTGTAGGGATTTTAGGCTATTCCATCATAATTTGGCTGTGCTGAAATATACAATTTATACATGCACAGAAGAATTTGAGGTCATATAGATAACTGGAGTGTCCATTTCCAAAGTAATATTAAAATTTTTGAGTGATACATGGGTGTAGAATATTTCCACTTCAAATAATAAAATACCTGCTACATTTTACAGATAAGAAAACTGAGACCCTAAGAAGGTAAATGGATTTGCCTAAGGCTCTACGACTAGTTAAGATGACTAAACAAGCCTCTAGTCTCATTTCTAATCTTAAATTCTTTCCATTATTCATCGTTTTATTTAATTGGGAAATCAATAGGCATTTGACTTGATGTCATGCATCTGTCTTTTGCATTTTCTTTAACTTCCAATTGGTTAACTTTTTAAGGATATAGAATCTTGAATTCTCTTCAATAAAATACAAAAATACATCATTTTCATTGCATCCCAAACCTAATCTTTATGTTAGCCAGTGTATAAACTTATGACTATATGTCTCAGTTTGTATTTTGCTACTTCATGTCAAAAAAGAATACACGTATTAGTGTACTTAAAGTGGCTTTTTTTTCTGTCCACTTGAGGTAAGCTCATTTTTGGATGGACTGAGGTGTTGATTATTGACATCAAATGTGACATTCCATTTAGTTAATAATAAAAGGATAATTTTAAAAGAAAAATTCTAGACTCATTGATATCATATACTCATGCAAAACTTAGGTATATCAAACCAATTTCTTCTCTAAATACTAATTGTGTGTCATAAGACCGTCTTCAAAAAGTACCATTTTAGGGACGCCTGGGTGGCTCAGTTGGTTAAGCAGCTGCCTTCAGCTCAGGTCATGATCCCAGCGTCCTGGGATCGAGTCCCACATCGGGCTCCCTCTGACTCTGCCTTCCACTCTGTCTGCCTGTGCTCGCTCTCACTCGCTCGCTCTCTGACAAATAAATAAATAAAAATCTTAAAAAAAAAAAAAAGTACCATTTTAAACTCTGTAAGAAACAGCTTTTGAAATCTGCAAAGTGAATGTACACTTCATATAGGGTCTATTCTTTACTCAGTAATACCAAGTGTTTGAGGTCCATTTAGGAATACTGGGTTATTACAATGCTTATTCTCTAAATTATTAATTTGTCTGAGACCACCCTCAAGGTCTCCCTTCACCAAAACACAGAAAATGGAAATTTTTGTTGTGTTATAAGAAATGATTATGGTATTTTTCCTTGTAAAAGATAATTTATACTAAAAACTTATTTATGGTAATGTACTCATTTCAAGGTTCAGTTGTTCCTGCTCAAGTGAATTAGAAAGTTAGGTTCCGTTTAGATGTTGAAGTTCTTATAACCCAGGAATCTGTTTATTTACAGAGTAGCAAATTTCATAAATGAATGAATGGATATTTCATAGTTACTTAAAGCATTCAGTCTTATAACTTTCAGGGCATATACAATTTGGTAAACTAGTATCACAAAAATCTACCTGTCCAACAAAGAAGTCCTACTAAGACTTAGCAAGATGTTTCTTTTACACATTATACTGTCTCTCATGTTGCTACATCATTTCATTCATTCATTCATTCATTCGTTCATTCATTTAAGAATATTTGTTGAACAACATTCTAGATGCTAAACATAACGAACAGGATATCTGTTCCACTGGAGAACATACCTATTTACAGAAATATGTTTTTAAATGAGAACTCCTAAAATATGGGTTCATTTATTCCCTTTTCTTCCAACATGGTTCAGATAGAGCATCTAGCTGAACCTCATCCAGTCATCCAGTCTTCACGGAGGAGGTAATATTTGGGATAGGTACTGATGACAAGTGGCATTTTGTGCAATGAAGACATTTGTCTAGTGGGAAGCAACATTCCAGGGCAAAACGTGTGAAGGCTTGTATCTTGAAAGGGTCTGATGTGTTTTTGTAACCAATAAAATTCTACAGTGCAGCCACAGAATGCCTCAGGTTATTTTCATCAGAATTAAAAATGTGTCAACTTTATTGATGTCCTAACAGAATTCATGTGTCAATATTGTCACCAATATAAATCATGCTTCTGAAAATGCAGGCTACTCACTTGCTTCTTCCACTAACTCTTCTTCATATCGCCACAGCCCAGCACGTGCTGGAGTGCAGCAGCACACCTGGGAGGATTTGAAAAACCTCAGACAGCATACTGTTCCTTACACGCCCAAATCCTTTGTGGGAATGAACACATAAGCAAGCAAAAATGCAACACTTATTTCTACTACTTAAATCTGCAATATATATATTTATATATATATATTTCATTGACAGTATCTGCTTGTTCTTTATACCACTTACTTACCATTTCTAAAAATGCTACTGAAGATTTTTTTCTTTTGATATTGAAGAGTAATGCATATCACCCTTGAAAGTTTTCATAACACGGTACTTTCCAGATTGCGAGGGCAAGCAGCTGCTGTCATATTATTGTGGCCATTTACAATCATGCTGCCAGAAGGACACACTTAAAATAATTTTGCTGTAATTTCTTTCTTTGCTCTACTATGTCATCACATTAGAAAAAAATGCAAAGAAACTAGTTTGGGGGGTTTTTTGTTTGTTTTTTGGTTTTTAATAAAACATGAGGGAAAAAAAAATCTCCTATGACAAAAATGCATTCTTCCACATTTGGAGACTCATTTTTCTTGAGGTAAGGTTTCATACAATGGCACTTGCAAAAGGATAGCTTGAGGTAAGTTTAGAGCAATGAAAAAAAATTCACTGGAGACACTGTGACTCTACTACTTTAATTTAAATGTGAAATAGACACATATTTGCTTATTTTGAATAAGTCTCTTCCTATGAGATGGCACAACAACGTGTATAGAAGTTGGCTTTCATTCTTAGACCTGACTTTTATTCACATTTTCACACTAACAAAGAAAATAAAAGGATCTACTTCATATTAGTGGTCATGGAAGAAAAGCCTTCCTTCCACTTCCATTTTTTTTTCTTTTCTTTCCTTTTTCTGCAATTGACACTGTTTACTGAAACCACAGTTCTACAAAAGCGTGAAAAACCCAAATACAAAGCAGTGACCAGAGCTGCCTGTGAAAAGAACACTCAGGAGAAGAACTGGAAGAGAGGGAAGCCCAGGAGCAAGGCATTAAGAAGAGGTTAGAAGATAAAAGGGTAAGACTGAAGGTCCCAGCAGTCCCTGGCTTCTATAGGCAACATAGGCTACATCCAGGGCGATGGGTGGGGAGAGGGTTTCCTACCTCCCCCTGCCTTCCCTTGGTAGATCCCACCAGGTCTCCTGGAACTGGCCCTGTCTTTCCATATTAGCAAAGCAGCACATGTCATCTGTGTACATTTGATCTTATTGCAAAGGAGGGGAATGAAAGGTCTATTCTTTTAAATATTATCTCCCAGAAACTACATCCTCTTTTAGGGCTTGAAACATTTCATTTTGGAAGGTTTAAAAAAATTAGAATCTATGCCAATAAAATTTAAACTTAGATTTTATGATATATTTAGCTAAAGAATTTAATTTTAAAATACTCAAGTCCAACTATTTTTTGAAAATAAGATGAATATTTAATTTTGAATACTTTCATTTATTTATTTAAAATATTTATTTACAGGGCACCTGGGTGGCTAAGAAGGTTAAGCATCTGCCTTTGGCTCCTCATCAGTGGGGAGCCTGCTTCTCCCTCTCCCTCTGCAATTCCCTCCACTTGTGCTCTCTTAACTCTATGTCTCTGTCAAATATATAAATAAAATCTTTTTATTTTTATTTTTTTAAAGATTTTATTTATTAATTTGACAGGCAGAGATCACAAGGAGGCAGAGAGACAGGCAGATTGAGAGGAGGAAGCAGGCTCCCTGCTGAGCAAAGGAGCTCAATCCCAGGACCCTGGGATCAGAACCTGAGCCGAAGGCAGAGGCTTTAACCCACTGAGCCACCCAGGTGCCCCTAAATAAAATCTTTTTAAAAAAGATTTATTTACTTATTTTAGAGGCGGGGTAGAGGGGCCAGGGGAGAGAGAGAATCCTCAAGCAGACTCCCCATTGAGCATGGAGCCAGACGTGGGACTCAAGCCCAGGATCCTGAGATCATGACCCACACTGAAATAAAGAGTCAGGCAATTAACCAACTACACCACCCAGGCACCCTGAATACTTTCATTTAAAGATAAGACAATTAATGCATCCTTGAGGAATCACATGGAAGTCTCTTTCCAGACTATCATTGCAAAGAAGTACATTTAGAAAAGGAACAGGAGTTGGAACATACCTCCCTTTATAAATTTAATTGCAGCTAAGGTTCTATTATATACAAGTCAACATCTTCCTTAAAATAGAAAAAATAACTTATTATTTCTTATAACTTGTTCCTCCTGCATCAAATCCAAAACAAAAAAGAGGGCGTGCCATCACTGTGTTCTTGGTAGTTTTATCTGATCACTCAGAAAAAAGGCACTGGAAATCATAAGGGTGAACTGATGTTTACAATGAGGAGGTCGCTGCCCCCCATTAAACCTTGCCTGGCTCACCTCAGCTTCAGATGATAACAGCATGTTCACCAGGTTTTCCAAGTGATGAAAATGTCAGGGAACCCAAAGTTATGGTTCCCCCAACAACCATAACTTGACTATTTTGCACAGAATTATTAAGGAAGAAAAGTTAGGAACTGACAAATCATATAAACTTACAGTTACACGAAGTTCATGTCTACATAGAGCAAAAATTCAATAATGAGACAACTTAACTGTGTAGCTCAGATAAAATCACCTCTTACCTAAGACAATCATAGGAACAAAACTATTTTTGTTTAAACTAAATTATTTAGATAATTAGCTCAGAATATTCTATTCTGTACACGGAGATAAAATGGGAAAAATAACTACTAGAATGATTTGAACTTCAGAATATCATAATAATTTGTATTAAATTGGTGTGTTCTCTATCTATCATAAACATACAGCTAACCAAAATAGATCATTTGACCAACGAAATTGACTTCAATTTATATTTACACTCACAGATACATTCATAAAGGGATGACCAGTGAATCTTAATTTTACTTTTTATATCAAGAAAAGTGCCATTTTAAAAACAGATTCTAGATATAGCTGTGGTGATATCAGGTCAAGATGGAGAGAGACATCTCAGTGTTCCACTTATTTATGTATATGTAAGATAAGAAAGAAGGAATGATGGAGTCTGAGGAGAATAGGAAATTGCTTGTTCTCTTAAAGGCTTTAGAATTCAATTAGTCCTCCCCACTCCAAAAAATAGCAACCAAACAAATAAGTCCAGAAGACAAAAGCCAAAGGGTAGGGTCATTAAGGAGCTGTGAGACAGGTGGGTAACAAAGTGAGCTGAGAGCTCGGGTCCTCCCCTCTGCAGTCTGAGAGACCCCTACCTGGCTTACCAGCAGGGGCCGTGAGCCCTAGCTGTTAGCAGTCAAGGTGGGTAATGGCAGCCTCTACTGAGAAAGATCAATTCGTAAAAGAAGAACGGTCACAGTGCCCATCAGTGGACTAATTTCCAGTTTCCTCTTAGAGCTGTGAGAGAATCCTCCATGGGCTGAAAGGGACCCTAGACTTTTTTTTTTTGGACTTACAAAGGGTAGAGGGCTAGAAAAAAAAGTTCTCATCATATGAAGACTCACACTGTTTATGTTTAATGCATATTGTTGTTGTGTTTTTTTTTTGTTTTTTTTTTTTTTTTTTTTTTTTTTT